>NC_133660.1:32904446-32981860 GCF_037893015.1 Macrotis lagotis
CGCATGTATATATGTCTATGTGGAAGGATGGTCCTGAGAAGAAGAAGCCCCAAAGTCAGTCTACATATCAGAGTTTGGGCATCTGACCAGTAAAATGAATCTCCACTGCTATTTCTGACTCTTGTCAGGGATTCAGATAACAACAGGCAGAGTCCAGGGGCATTATGCTCAGGACTAACAGAAGTCTGTTGCACCTAGACCAGCAACTGATAGTAAATTGAGTCAGTGCTCGGGTTGATAGAGGTATCTCTGTGGCATGGTGGATTGAGAACTAACCCAGGACTCAGGAAAAGTAGTGAGATCTTGCCTCAGACACTTCCTGGGAAATCCTGGGCTAGTCACTTAATCTGCATCAGCCTCAGTCTACCTCCTCTGTAAAATGAGAATAATAACACTGACCTCCCACAGGGGTTGTGAGGATCAAATGGGATAATATCATGTGTGAATCTTTTGTAAGTCTTAGAATTATTATTATCATTTGTCTCCATTTTATGGAACACTGAGGTCCAGAGAGGTGATGACTTGCTATTGACTCCAAGTGCTGTATTCTTTCTTCTTTATCATTCTGGGTCAATTTAAAAAGTGAAAATTGCTATTCGAATAATGATTTAAAATTTTATTTTCTTATTTGATTCTCACAATACCCCTGTTGTAATCCTTGTTTTAATTCCATTTACTGAGCATTTATTAAGTACAAAAGTAGTATGTACCAATGGATGGATTTGGTGTCAGGAAAAGCTAAATTTAAATTTCACTGTTGCCATATGTGAACTATGTGATCTTGGAAACATCACTTAGCATACTATCACTCTAAGACTCCAAGTGGTAGTATAGATTTTCCCTTCTACCTTGGTAGGGGGAGTTTGTATCATCTGAAGTTCCCTAGATGAATGAAACTGCAGACCAGTCCCCATCACTATAAATGTTGGATATGATCATAGAAGACTGGCCACTGAGACCAGTTCTCATCAGCCAAAGACTGTGCCTGCTCAGGCAGGACAAGGCTTTTTGGTCAGTCACTGATTATATATCATTGTGATTGTTGGATTGTCAGATAAGATAGACTTGGGATAACCAGAAACATGAGAGTTAATGAGGCCTGCTGAGTTGCTCACCCCTAAATCCACTGTTAGAGCTATCACAGAGACAATGTAATTTCTTCAAAAGTGGTCAGTTGCAGGAAATTGGTCTTAATGGAATATCTTAGTTAACTTGACCATATTTTGCCCTTTTCAGCGGATGCCCCCAGGGTTTGGACGTCCACCAGGCAGCAATGAGGAAGGAGGGGTAAGTGGAATTCAAACCACAAACCATCACTCGAAATAACCATTTGCCAATATTCTCCTCTGTTCGGGGGCCCTACAAAGAAAGTCACTGCACAGCCATTGAATTTATCCAAGAAGCGTAAGTCTTTCTGCCCAAGGCTTAAAGAAAATTAGATGATGGGAAAAGAGAAAACCAAAAGTAATTTGACATAATCTGTCTCTTCATTTTATTTTCTTAATCCTTACTTGTGAAAGAAACATTAAAGTATCCAAAATCTCTTTTTTATTCTAATAACATTGAAAACAGTAAAAGGAACCCAAGATAACTTAGAATCATAGTTTTCAAAGCTAGAAGTATCCACTGAGGGCAACTCTTCCACCCTCCCCATTTTACAAATGAGAAAACTGAGGCCTAAAAAAGTTATCATAAGTTATTATTGAATGAATGACAGAGTGAGAATTAGAATCCAAGTCTTCTGAGCATAGCTGACTGCCAATGTTACAAACTAATGGTCTGCTGTCCTGATTTTATGGGACAAAAGACCCACAGATCATCATTATTAAAATTAAAAAGTAAATTACCATAGCTGGGTCTCTGTTAGGCCTTAAGTATTGTAGATAGGCACAAGCTCTATGGACTTGCCTTCTAAGGATTTAAGCTTTCTGAGAGCATTACTGCCTATATTATCCTATCTGCCTAATTCACCTCCTTACAAAAACAAACAAAAAAAATATTTGGTTCATTAGATCTCTGGGAATGGGGCTTTCAAGGGTCACCAAAGCCTGTACCACTAATAGCAAAGACAACTGAACCAAGAACCATGAAATATACTCCTGGGAACAGGAACAATAAAGCAGGCATTGCAAATTGACTTTTTTTAGGACAAAGACATTTGAAGGAGGCTGTGGGAGATTGGAGAAGGAGAGACCTCAGGGCACAGGATCATAGATCTAAGTGAGAAAGTATGTCAAAAGTTAGCTAGTCTAGCCCCTTTCATTTTACAGATTAAAATATAGGTGTGAATACATATTTGGAATATGAGTTTTGCTTTTCTTTCCTTCACAAAGTGGAAAAAATAGGGGCAAGAGAAGATGGTTTTCCATTCTTTGGAAAAAATAAAAATTTAATCTAAAAAAAATGAAAGAATTGAGAGAATCTATAGTTGAGAAAAAATGGTATTCTAGAAAGATTTGTCAAAGATGCAAATTCACAAGAGAGGAAGAGCCCCCAGCACACCATTTGTGGAGAAGGGGGAATCAAAAGTACTGGACACAGGTTCATAGAGACCCCAGACAGGTCAAGTTCATTGTCAAGGAGCCTTATTTCAGGCACAGAAGTAAGAGGTGACCAGGTGAAGGAGGAGCTCACCTCGGCTATTGGTTAAAGTTAATGGGTAAACAAGGAATGCTGTCTGGTAGCTTCCTATTTTAATTACATATTCTTGCCAACTAGATGCTAATCTTGGGGGGGAGGGCTCTGATGAAAAACAAATTATTTTTGAGCCCTCTAAATTTAGTCACCCTAACTGAAACCTTGGTTGCCCCATGATAGTTGTGTTTCTGCCTGCAGTTCACTGAAGCATAGATATAGATGGATGATGATGATGATAAAGATAGATGATGAATGACTAGATAAGTGACAGACAGAGAAATGGATACATAGATAAACAAACAGATAGATAGATGATAAATACTTGGATGGATAAGTGATAGACACATTAATAGGTAGATTACTGATAAATGGGAAAATACTGAATATAGATAAATAATTGGATGATGGATAGAAGAAGAATGGATAGATAGGTGATAAATACATGGATGAATAGATTGATGATAGATTCATGAATAGGTAGATAGATGAATGTGTAGATTGATTATAAATGGATTGGTTCTAGATATAGATAAGTAGATAGATATTGCTTAGATAAATGAATAATAGTGAAAGATAGTTGAATGGACAGATACCTAAGTAATAGCTACATGAGTGGGAAAATAGATGAATGGTATCCCTCAATGGATAGGTAGATAGATAATGGATAGATGATAAATATTTAGATGGATGGAGATAGATGAATGAGTAGATTGATGATAAATAAATAGATGCTGGAGATAGAAAGATACATACATACACACATATATGCATACATATGATAGATACATGGATGAATAGATTGATAGATAACTGATTAGATAGATGAGAGAGTTGGCAGCAAGTCCTTTTTAAAAATACCATTATAAAATGGCTGTAGTTTTGAAAATCCTGGTTAGTCTCTAGTGCCAGCTGTGCCAACTGCCAACTCTATGAGAAACCATTTAACTTCCCTGGGTTTTCAGTTTCCTCATATTTAAAATGGGTATAATGACACTCATCCTACCTCTGGAACAGAGCTTTAGGTTTGTAAAGCCCAACGTCATTATGAACTCTTTTCATCATAGTTGTATTTAACCAAGGGCAGATTCAAAATAGTGGTAAGAAGAACTAAACAGAAAGGGCAAGATGATAAAATGGATAAAACCCTAGGCTTGGAGTCAGGAAGTCCTGAAATCAAATCCAGTCTCAGACACATTATCTATCAATGTGACCCTGGATAAGTCACTTAGCTGCTGCCTGCCTTAGTTTCCCCAACCATAAAATGGGGAAAATAACAGCAGCTACTTCACAGGTTTGCTGTAAGGATCAAATGAGATCATATTTGTAAAATGCCTGGCCCAAAAGAAGCAAGTTATTATTTAATTTCTATTATAATTATTATCTGCTTATTGCAGAAAAATTTCAGAGTATGCTTGGACCAGATTGGGAAATCTAAAGTATACCCTTCAATCCAAACCACAATTTCTTCAGTGACCTTAGACATGACATCTCACCTGTCTGTCTCTCATTTTTTTCCTACTTATTAGAATGATTCTCCCCTTCCCAAAACAATTTCTGCAATAATATGATTGTAAGCCTTTCAGCTAAGATCAAATTTGTGTGCAGACAAGAAGAGCAAATTCCAAATTCTTCCAATAAGAGATAATTACAAGTAAGATTTAAAAAGCAAAAACTGTCTAGAAAGGTAACAATTAAGAAATTTATGCTAAGGTGTAAGTTAGAAATATCAGCTCCTCTCCTGATAGTAGGTTTGTCAGTGATGTGGGATATGGAAAGATGCTATGAAAAGGAGAGAGGAAACCCTAAAGGTAGCTTGGGGATGCCAAGGCAAATTCTGCCTATGTCACAATTCTCTTGGGACTGGCCTTAACATAGGTCATTGCCCTTCAAGGAAGAAACTGATTTTAATCAACTAATTTTTTCTGAATGCCTACCCAGTTTGGAAGCTTTATGGGGGAATTTGGTTTAGATCTGTGTTTTCATGGCTGCTACCAAGTTACCACACCTATTATTTCACTGACATAAGGAACTTAGAAGTGAGGAAATTCCTTCTGTCAGTGCAGATCAAAGGAGTTCAGAGTCTTAGAGAATTCCCTAGAACCCAGAGAGATAAAGTGATTTGCCCAGGGTCACACAGCCAGTACTTGAACCCAGATCTCGTTGGCTTTTGGGATGGCAATTTGGCCAGCCACTGTACCATGATACCTAGATACTTTATATAAGAAAAAAAGATTATTCTTGAGAACAGAAGTCAAAGCTAATGTGATATTGGATAAATTCAGAGTATGTGATTGAGATTCTCTCTTCACATTAAAATTTTCCAAAGAAATGTTGAGCAACAAAGAGAAATGCCTGATTTCTTTCTCCCGACAGAATCCTTATTTTGGCTATTTTGGATATCACGGATTTGGAGGACGGCCCCAGTATTATTCAGAAGAGATGTATGAACAAGATTTTGAACAGCCCAAAGAGGAGGACCCACCCAAAGTGGAAAGCACAACTGCAGCCCCTCCCGCTAATGCGACAGCATCTGAGAACAATTCAACTCAACCAACTGTACCTAGCCCGGGAGGAAGCCAGGGTGGAAATGAGACTGGCCCAACAGGGAATGACGCTCAAGCTCAGAACCCAGGGAACAACCAAGGATTATATCCTGGAGTTCATTTATCTCCTACTGTTAATGTCTCAAGCTATAATGTACCAGGAAGCCAGATCCCCCAGATTCCAAATCAGCCAAGTATCTTTGAAAACTCTCCAAACCCTAATTTTAGAAGTTTTCCCATGGTCAAACAATGGAGCCAAACAGGGTTCCCTTCAGGACCTGGAATAAATAGCCCTTTTTATAGAAACTATCTCAATCAAAGAACCTACCCATGGTATAATTTAGCCTATGTAAGCAAACAAATAGTTGGCCCAGAAAACATAGCTTACCAAAAAGTTTACCCTTACATTTCTAAGAGCAATTCTCCCAATCATGTATCAAGTCCTACAAATATCTATCCAACCAAACATCCTGAAGAAGCAAATGGTGAGTCAGTAGATCCCAAGCATGGCACTGCCCATAGAGATGAGCAGAATCAAAACCCAAAAGAGAATCCAGAGACCCAGAGAGACAGAACAGCCTTTCCTACAAGGCTTCCAATTCCAACCAGCACCTGGGGAAGCTCACAAGGTTATGAAACTAACAAATCAAATTATAAGTTGCCTCCTCTGGGACCGAGTGTTAATTCAGTTGATCAACATGAAAGTTCTTATTATCCAAGAGTAGATTCCAGGAGATTCCCAGCTGGTATACAAACATCAAATTTTCCCAAGGGAATGGCTTCAGAACCAAGAAAAGGTTCATCTGACACTGAAATTAAAGAAATGAAACATGGAACCCACCACCCTGAATATACTGAGGAAAGCCCCTATCCTCCAAGAGAATCCTTTTTTCTTGGAAGCAACACATGGAACTTCCAGCAAGGATCTCCAAATTTTGAGGATGAACCTGTGAAGCAGGAAGGACTTTTACTTTATCCAACCTTTGGAGTAAGAAGAAATGTCCCCTACCCTGAATTCACTCCCTATGATCCCCAAAGGAACTCTCCTTATGCTAGAGGTGGTATGTGGGAGGATCAAGATGACTTTCCTGGTACTTTAAAGCCAGCAGGCCAACCAGGGAACCCATCACCCTCCCAGAATACTCCTTCAGGTCATAGACATCCCTCAACTTACAATGAAGAGGATCCGATTGACCCAACAGGGGATGAGTTTTATCAAGGATCTACTGCATGGGGGAAGGAATCCAACTTCAAGGAAAGTCAGGTTAGGTACCGTGAAAAATATCTGCGTGGCCCAAGTAATCCGTCTGAGCCAAATGAATTCCTCCAACATTCCACAAATAACTTACCAAGACAAAGAGATTTTCCTTATGGTAAAAATTATCCCTGGCACCCAGAAGGACATGTTCCATCTTACAACATGGCTCCTCTTCCAAGAGGAAATAGTGGGTATTATTATCCTCTCCATGCCTTTGAACGGGAAGAGAGCAGGCCCTCTCTATCTTGGGGGTCATGGGACCAAAAGAATTATGTTCCAAAAGAGAAAGGAAGGATGCCATACTATAGTGGGAATCCCTGGAACCTATACAAATCCATAGCAAATGCACTGAATGAAAGAGAAAATCAATACCCCTCTAGTAACTTTCCAGCTGGGCTTAAAGGAAACCCAGGGTACCAGGAAGCAGAGAATCTCAACTATGACAGTGAGCAAATTAACAGGGCAGATTTACCTGAGAAGGGACAGTTTGCCAATCCAGAATCTGTGATTCAAAACAACCCAATAAATCAAGGAGAAGCAATGTCCTATCCCCCAGCCAGTGAAAGAAATCCCTGCTGTGCTGGTGACCCCGAAGGGCTCAAAGACAGCCCTCTTGTACCCCTGGACTACTCTCCACCCTTTGGTATTGTTTCAGGGGAGTATGAGGAAAGAAAAACAGTGTATTCAGAGGGCAGTCACACTAAGCATGCTAGGCACATCATCTACCCCCCAGGCATCCAACCCAACCAACAGAATAGTTCTGAGAAAGGAGAGAATCCAGATCTTCCCAGGGAAGACATAGGCACATTGGAAAAAAATGTACCATGTTCTAAAAGGAGCAAAGTAGACCTGACAGGAAATGTGGCTTTTTCTGAAACCGATTCCCTCCACACAAATGCACCCCGCTGCAAAAGTAACTTTAGAGGAGATGGAAACAAGGTACTGGCAAAACTCTTTGGTATCAATCAGTTCAATGAAAGGACCAGTAACCTTATTCCTGAAGAACTCGAGGCTCCTGAAGAAAGCTCCAAGCCAGAAAACATCCCAAGTGAAAGGGGACGAAGTGAGGGCAACATGAAACAGAAAGGAGTGCCTAGCATCCAAAAGGTGCCATGCCTCCACTCCATACAAGAAAAGTTTCTCCCTCCCAGCACGGATCCTCCTCTTGGCAAGGGAATATCAGACCCATCAGAGGGAGAGCCAACAATAGTCTCTGCCCAGCCCAGCAGCACATTGAATGGATTGGCAGCCAGAGAGCAACTTAGTGGTACCAATATCGACTCACCTATTGCCTCAGAGTCACCTCTTTCCTTTCCAAGAAATGCAGAGTTTCAGGTGCCAGACTGCCTGCTGCTTCAGAGCTAGGGACCCACTGAGGGAAGATAATTGGCATCCTAAGCAGTGCTTCCCAAACTAACTTTGCCTCACTAAGATTCCTTTGGGATCAGAACATATCTGGTGACCAAGTCCCCCTCCATACACTCCAAGCTTCCTAGTCACAGCCTCCTTGATGGTGCTGGGGGAAATCCCTAGCCAGATAGGCTGCTCAAAGAAGCCTAGAGTGGCTATCCAGGGACAACAGAGCACAACCAGCCATCAAGGCTTAGAGATGACCCTCTTACCTATCTGAGGTACTCTTTGCCTGCTGATTCCTCCCATTTTTCTAAAGGTAAAACATCTTGCTTTTGCATGAATTGGAAGCCTCTAGAACTTTCCATTTGAGTGTGGAATTCTCAGTTGGGTCTAGTCTGAACTGTGTGCTTTTTCACTTTTTTCTAATTTGGGTCTTTTGTTGGAATTTTTTCCTATTTCTCTCTAATTTAAGGTTTTCTTAGTGTCAGAAGAGGCAATGTGGCATGATGGATAGAGAAATCACCTTGAAACCAGGAAGACATTGGCCCATATTCTGGTTAATCCAGGCTCTGTGACCCAGGAAAGATTTTAACTTCTCTGTGCTCTCTAGGTAATTCTCTAAAGCTATTAAGTTGCAGAGAAGATGCTAGCTTGTCTTAGTGAAAGAACTTGACTTACCCTGGAGTTCCCTATGCAAATGAAAGCATAGGTTCAGTCCCTTATAGAATGCTTTCTCCTCCCAGCTCCTTCTTTCTCTCCTTATCTGACATTTTCCTTCTCCTGTATCTTTCTAATTTCCTCCTCATCTTTCTTCCTTTGCAGCATGACCTTCATAATAATTTCCTGCTCTCATATTGACTTCATTCTCTCACTCATGGACTACCCTTCTTTTATGGTCTCTCTCTGAGCCTTCTAATTTCATTCTCTGCATTCTGTCCCTTTACTACTCATTTTGTCCCATTCCACTATGATTCCACTCTTCTCATCTCTTTCCCAATTGCAACACCTCTCCACATTTCATTGTTCTTTTTTTAACTCTCTTCTTTTCTCCCATTTTTTTCTGCTGCTCAGTTGCTGCTACTCTAAAAGTCACTGACTTGAAATAATCTTCACTACTGAGTATATTTCTGGAAAAGTTAGACATGGACCCCCTATTTTTTCTTTCAGTTTTACCATCACTTCTTTAGAGTCATAGAGAGAGGTGAGAGGGAAATAGATTCATTCTAAAAGTAGGAATTCTTTCTTACTATAGAGATGAGCTGAGTGGCTCCAAAGAAACTCTTTAGAAGCAAGGCTTCTTTGGGAGTGGAAATGGAGAGCTGAAGAGGCTGCCATATTGGGACTCAGGCATCCAGAAACCAAGGTCACAATCTTCAGAGAGCTCTTCTCCAATGTATTAACTCACAGTCTTTGGGATTCTGGAGCACGCAATTTGGGAAGCACTATCTAAAACAAATCAGATTAACATCTTGTCACAGAATAAATGCCTCCAAAGGGATCAAATTGTGTTGCTAGTAACATAAAGGATAGCCTCTCTTTGTGTAGAATATTATTCCCAGGCACACCTACTCAGAAGAAGAATATCTGTTTCATCTCTTCACAGTGACCATAATCTTTGCAATTAATTTGAGTATGGCTGCTTCTTAGGGTTATTTTTGTTTATACTATTTAAAGTTAGTTGTCCTTCATTTACAAAGAGGACCAAAATGCCATCACTATGTTGGAGTCAAGGTACAGTGGGTCTTATTCTGCTTATTCTATGAAACTTTGATATCCAATAGGTATTTCTATGTAATTTTATTTAGATGTTCTGGATCTGGAGAGTAATGACACTTTGAACCATGGACAATATCCCTCTTGCCTAAAAGTGCTATGGAAATATGTGAATTACCAAAGAATCAAGTCTTATCTGAATTAAAAAGTTGTTTTCATTTTAAACATGACATGGAGAAAGCTAGTCATCAGAAGAAGAAAAAAACAACTCACCTGCATAAATTTCTCTGGGCAAGTTCAGATTATTGTAACAGCTTAATATTTGGAAAGCCCTAGTTCAGTACCTATCATATGAGGTGCTTGTTCCTCCTACACCTCTTGTAAGAGCATTATATTAGATTCATTAGAAATTGACAAATGTTATTTTATCATGGAAACATTAATGTTTCCACCTTTGCATTTGTACAGCACTAGAATTATAACCTCTTTGGGAGCAGGGATTTTGTCTTGTACTTTTTATAAAAATAGTACCTTGCATATAGTAGGTGCTCAATAAAGACTGATTGGTAATTGATTGATTGACAATCTTCTTTCAAACTATGTGATACTCTTTAGATAACAGCTGCCACTGACAGACTCCTTGGAATCTGGAAGACTGAATTATTTTATTATGTTAATAGATTATTATATTCTCTTCAGCTTTGTCTTTTAGGCTACATTGGACCATCTTTTGATCACCAGATGCTCCAAAAGTCATTGGTGAAGTGAGACAATAGAAAGTCATGATTTTGAAGGCTATAGGACCTGGATTCAAATTTTGATTCATCTGCTTTTTAACTATGCAACCCTGTACAAATCTCTTTACCAATCTGAACCTAGGATTTCTCCACTGTAAGACAGTCAAACTAGTTGATCTTTAAGAACCCTTAAAGGATAGGGGTGTTAAAACAACTGATCCTCTGAAGAAAAAAAATAGGCTCAAAACATCTAAGATTAATTTGTCTTAATAACATTTTCTCAACAATCAACAAAATAACAAACCAAGCTCAATTTCTGATATGTTAATGCTGACATGTAAAATTTAATGAACATCATGGGGTGGCTAGGTGGTGTAGTGGATAAAGCACTGGCCTTGGAGTCAGGAGTACCTGGGTTCAAATCCGGTCTCAGACACTTAATAATTACCTAGACGTGTGGCCTTGGGAAAGCCATATAACCCCATTTGCCTTGCAAAAAAAAAAACCTAAAAAAAATTTAATGAACATCTCAAGTAAATCTCTGTGAGCTGCCTCCAGCACTCCTGCTTTCAGCTCTAAACAGATAATCCTAAAATTTATTCCCCACTAGCAATCTTCCCTGCTTCGATTGTTATGACTAGTTATCCTGATCCATTTCTGTCCACTGGATCCAGTTGACTCTGGAGGAGAAATTGAGGCTGGTGACTTTGCACAGCAACTTCTCACTCAAATCTAATTCACTTGCATGGCATAGTATTACCACTCTGCTGTCATGGTTTTCTTAGAGAATGAAGGACAAACAATCACTAAGAATTACACCAAGAAAATAAAATAATATTCTATTTCATGATTTCTCTTCTTTTTCCAGCCTTTAATTTACCAAGGGATATTTTTAAATCTTTTATCATAAACATGTTAATTATTTTCTAAAAATTCAACAAAAAACATGTGCAATCAAATAAGAGGCTAGGCAAGTTGCTATAGATGCATGCATAGTTAGAAAACAGCATCTTATTAATCTTTTTAAATTAATGAATACCTTTTTTCCTCTACTGTATATTTTCCAATATACCCCACCATCAACAACACTATTGAACCTTCCCTTGTAACCAAGACAAATAGTTCAGTAAACCAAATGACATGGCCACCACATCTGAGAATGTATATTCTTCATCCATCAACTCTGCCTCCCCTCACCTCCCTACTCAGAAAAAAATATCTGTTTCATCTCTTGGTGATCCTAATCATTGCAATTAATCTGAATATGGCTGCTTCTTAGGGTTACTTTTGTTTTATAAAAGGTTAGTTGTCCTTCATTTACAAAGAAAACCAAAATGCCATCACTATGTTGGAGTTAAGGTATAGTGTGTCTGTCTGTGAATAATCAAACCAATGAGCTCAAAAATGTTACCATAGCTCAGACAAATAGTCTACATGAACATTTGGAGTGGAGATGGCTCTAAATTTGTGCATCTCACGTTCTTTGTCACTGCTACAATTCAACTTTGTTCATAGAGCACAGAACACAGTGCCTTCTTTGATGTGGGCATACCATCCTGAATGATCCTGTAACCAGTGTCTTCTATGTCATGCAATCAATTCCAAAATTCTTCAGGGAGAGTTTGAGGGTGTCTTTATACTGAGTCTTCTCACCACCATGTGAGCATCTTACTTGTGTGAATTCTCCATAAAATAGTCTTTTATACTAATACTACTTTAGTCATTTTACAGACAGTCATATTGATCTTAAAGTAACCTGAAAAAATTATTTCCACCATATTTTTTCTTCTTCCAAGGAACAGGACTGTAGGAATGATTTTCTCCTTTTTTTAATTTTTGGAGGAAAGGCAACCTGGTATATTAGGAAGAGCCAGAAGCCAGGAGACGTGGGTTTGAATCTCTCCCTGGAACAAATTATTTCACTGCATCATCCACCCCATAGTGTCATTGCAAGGATAAATATGTGTTACTGGCATATTTTTGAAGATCCAATTAATGGCAACCCTCATGAGAATAAATCCCTAAGTTACCAATAGTTTCTAGAAGAAGATAATATAGTGCAGGAGAAAGAGAAACAGATTTGGAGAGACCTGGGTTCAAGTCCTGCTCTGATATTTAGAAGCTTTCTTACCATAGGCTTTCTACTTCATTTTTCCAAGCCTGTTTGCTCTTTCATAAAATGTGAATAATAGAAATATCACATATCCCCAAGGGACAAGGAAAGGCACTAAGTATTTTTTAAACATCTACTATGTACATGGAGTAAGAGTCTTCCTTAGGGTCAGGAAGACTTGGGTTCATGTCTTGCTTCTGACACATTCTACTTAGGTAGTCTTGGGCAAATCACTGTTCTTTAAGTGATTTTCTAATATATATGCAGTGGAGGTGGTGATCTGGGATACAGGGAATGTCTTCATCAAGAGTTCCTCATACCAGTGAAATCATATCCAAAACCAAAACGGCATTGTTGAGGACAAAAATAGAACACTAAATGGAGTGTACTATGGAAATGCCTAGAATTATTATCATCATGCTTCTTCTGAAATACGAGAATCCCTCACTAGGACCAGGCCTAAGCAAAACTGAGTTAATCACTATTTGTCTTCAGGCCCATCAAAGCTCTAACATGGAGCAAATGGAGCTTTGTCGGAGGTGCTGACCAGAGTAGGATGGCATTTCCATAGGGGAGGGTGAGTGGGCTTCCTTCTCACAGTGGCAGCAGATCATATGCTTTACTTTTCTGTTCTCCACTCCTCCAAACCCATAGTCATGACATTCTTTTCCTGGGCTACCTTCACCCATAACTTAAGACAGATCAACCCTAACTCTCATCACCTATAGTCAGGTTGTCCTCTGAACCACTGCTTTCCCCTTCCCCAAAGAAATTTGTCCCAAGTGTAGACACAGCTTTTGTGTCCCCTACTTCCTTCTTTGGGTGATGTTCCAGTCACCCAGGACCATTTGCTTGCACACCCAAATCAATGTCCCAAGCATTGATCTTTTCCCAACCTCTTCCCCCATTAAAATAGACTTACTTTACGTCCTGTTGCTTGTCAGCAGCTATATCAAGATTAAGGAACACTGACTCTCCTGGCCTTTTTATATGATCTTTGATGATCTGATAAAGTTGTGTCAATGACTCAAGTGATAGGATATCAACCTTCCCCCCAGCCCAGATTAATCAAGGTCCTTCAAAATGGCAGCTAACTGCCACTTTTGAAAAACAATTACTCGTCATTGTCTCCCCAAAACTTGAAGTGAGAGAAGTAATTTAAGCCAAGTAATGCATTCCTATATACAAAAGAAAGGCTAAACAAAGAATACTCATAAACATATATTAGCAAAACAAATTATACAAGATTGAGCTACAATTCAATTCCTCTTACAATCTACTAGGAGGCTGATACTTAACTCATCAGAAAATAGACATTTACAGTACTGATAATTAAGAATTCTACATTTCACCTCAACTTACTACTGTTCTAATAATTCTGCTAGTAACTGTTAGGAGTATACCAGTCCTTATCTTGCTGCTGACTGTCCTTTTCAAAAACAGAGGAATAGTTACTGGTGTTTGCTACTGTTGTCACTACATATATTACATATATAATATATATATATATATATATATATATATATATATATATATATATATATAATCTGATCTCTGATAGGATCCTTTTTTTTAGGTTTTTTTTTTTTTTGCAAGGCAAATGGGGTTAAGTGGCTTGCCCAAGGCCACACAGCTAGGTAATTATTAAGTGTCTGAGACTGGATTTGAACCCAGGTACTCCTGACTCCAGGGCGGGTACTTTATCCACTGCCACCTAGCCACTCCTCTGATAGGATCTTAAAACCTTTCAAACTCAAAAGGTTGCCTCTCTCCTGGATACATTACTTGGATTACTCATCTGCCTGAAATTAGGCAAGAATGAACATAAAATAAACAAAGGTAGCAGGTTCCCTTGTGAACAAGGGAACAACATTCTCCAGACTCTTGGAAACTCAGAGAATTCTACCTTGGCCAGGGCCCAAACTGAAGCCTCCTCTCATCCCTCTGGTAATTCTTCCTCAGGGATTTTATTAGAATCTCACACTTGTTCCAAACTCTCAAAGGACTCAAATTCTAACTGGATTAATAATTTGTAGACACCCTGCAGGACATACCCAAAGTGCCTTAGCCTATCTGAAAAGTTTCTATGTGAAACACTAGTTTCAAGGCTTTTTTGGACTGAATATGAAGTCTAGGATTGTGATTAACTGTTTTCACACGGTTAAGATACCAGACTTTAAGTGGGGTAGGATGATTTGATTGAGTAATTTGATCAATCTCATGTTCACAACAAAAGAAGCACCAGACTGAAAATCAAGAGATCTGAGTTCTGGCCCTAATTCATTGACTTTGTTATTCAGTTATTTCAATTGTGTTTGACTCTTTGTGACACTATTTGGGGTTTTCTTGGTAAAGAAATGGAAATAGTTTGCCATTTCCTTCTCCAGCTCATTTTAGAGATGAGGAAAAAAGGGTGAAATGACTTGTCTACTGCTCGTGAGTGTCTGAGACCAGATTTGAACTCAAGAAGGTGAGTCTTGGGGTGGCTAGGTGGCGTAGTGGATAAAGCAGCGGCCTTGGAGTCAGGAGTACCTGGGTTCAAATCCCATCTCAGACACTTAATAATTACCTAGCCGTGTGGCCTTGGGCAAGCCACTTAACCCCATTTGCCTTGCAAAAACCTAAAAAAAAAAAAAAAAAAAAAGGTGAGTCTTCCTAACTCCATTTCCAACATAATCTACTGCCCTACCAAGATGCCCAAACCATTGACTAATTAGTCATATAAACTTTAGAAATCATTTTATGTCTCTGACACTGTTTCCTTATTTTCCTGTCTATGAAAGGAAAGTATTGAGCTGAATTATCTCCAAGGTTCTATTCAGCTTTAAAATTCAATGCTTCTAAGTGTTCAAAGCTCACTTGACTTGAGGCAAGCCCTCTCCCCTACTAGACTTGACCTTCGAGAAGTAGCTCCTGCTGCCCAGAACTCTGTAATGTTGACCTTTAGATCAAGTTCATGACCATATGACCAGAAAGAGGAAAAGAAATTGCAACGTGATTAATAATAGCCCTGTTTCTTCCTTTTTTTACAGGACCACAAAAGGTTTCATGGTGACTCAGGTCAACTGCCACAGATGACATTCATCAGAAAACTGGTTTGATGGAACAATGATTAACCATGACTTGTTTCACAATGAAATTTTTTTTTGCCTTATAGATGAAATATGATAGCTCCTTAACTTCTTTCTTCTCCTTTTGCCAGCATTGTATTTTCATATTTCTCCACATCTATGAATTTATAACCAATAAGACTTAGAAACAGCATTGGCTTGTATTGCTAAAGGATTCAATGGTGGAGAGGAGGGACTAACTCTAACCTTCATCAGTGGCTGGAATTTTTAAGTTAGTCCTTGAAATATAATCAAATAGTTCCTCATTGATTGACTGATGGTAGATCTTGCTTCATAGATGCCAGATCTTTTGTTGTTGTTGCTACTGTACCTTAATTTCAGTCATTTCTGACTCTTCATGACTTGATTTTGGTTTTTTCTTGGCAAAGCTATTTAAGTAGTTTGCCATTTACTTCTCCAGCTCATTTTACAGTTAAGGACACTGAGGCAAATAGGGTTGAGTGATTTACCCAGGGTACATAGCTACTAAAAGTCTGGGATCAAATTTGAACTTGGGTCCCCTTGAGTTCACAGCCAACTTGCTATTCTTAGATCTTTCTTTTCTAATACCATATCTTTTTTGATACAAGCTTATCCTTTATTGCCTTCAGAGTGTGCCAAAATCAGTTTAAATACCACCTCCTCCATAAGGATTTTTCTGATCATCCCAGCTAATTAGCTCTTCCCTACCAAAAAATATCTTGAATAAAAATATTCAGCATGGGAGCACTGTAGAAAAAGTCTTGGAGAGTCAGGAATACAGCTTGAAGGGGAATGAAGACAGAACTGGTCCTCATTAAAAGGAAATATCTGGGAAGAACCAGACAATCAGAAGGGGATACCCCAAAGGATGAATTTGCTTTTCATTGTCTGAAATCCAGGCTAGGGTTGAGGAAGTTTCTGGAGCATAATGGGAAAAGTCCAAGAGTACCACCTAGAGATACCAAAATTGACATTTATATTAGGAAGTCATGTGTGCAACAAAATCTGAGTGTAGGTGAGGACTGCTCAGCCAGTCTCTTCCTTCCCCCTTTTTTTTTTAGGTTTTTTTGCAAGGCAAATGGAGTTAAGTAGCTTGCCCAAGGCCACACAGCTGGTAATTATTAAGTGTCTGAGCCTGGATTTGAACTGAGGTTCTCCTGACTCCAGGGCCCGTGCTCTATCCACTGTGCCACCTAGCCACTCCCCCTCATCTTTTGATTCAAAGAGCACTTGGCAATGAGGACTGGAAGATGATCCCTATTCTTCTGGCATAACCATTAATGAATTCCCACTAACTAGCTCGTGGGAACCACAAACCATCACCTTTTGTTAAGATTTGATTTCCTCTTTTTATGACATGATTGTACACATATCATCTATATCAGATTACTTACTGTCATGGAGGCGGGGGAGGGAAGGGAGGGAGGCAGAAAAATATAGAACTCAAAATTTTGGAGGGAAAATGATTGTTGAAAGCTATCTTTACATGTAATTAGAAAAAATAATAAAAAGAAAGAAAGAAAAGGAAGATATGATTTCCTCTCAGGTAGAGGTGAAATACATAGCATATATTCAATGACAGCAATAAAATCCAGTCTAACATCACCCTTCGCCATTGGGTTTCTAGAGGTCCATTATTTGAAATCTGCTCCATATATTTTGCTTTGATTGATTGCATATATTTGTTATGGGGCTTTGGTTTTTCTTTCATTTTCAATAATGATAGAGAGAGAGAAAAAATGAAAGGTCAAATATGAATTTTTGTTCATTAAAATAAATTCAAAAAACTTTGAATATTAAGAGAAAAACTCTATTCTGCTTGAAATAGTTGTAACTGTAACATTATTTCACTGTGGCATTTTAAACATGGTCCCTAAATATTCAGTTCTAAAATAGAAAAATCAAAGGCTGTAGCAGGGAACTATAATATCAAAGTTCTAGAAAGACAAATTTTAGGTACAATTGACTGCAGAGCAGATCTCATGAGAAAAATGCTTATGAGAGGAAGGGAAACTGTCAATGGGGGACGTGGGGAGGATCTTTGTCTCAAATATCTTTGATAAAAGTCTTGGAGGGATGTAAGACATGTAGGAAATTGACTCAATATATGAGATCAAGCGCTATTCCCTAATATATTACTGAATCAAGAATATGAATAGAGATTTTAAAAGAATAATCTGATTTGAAATGACATCTCTCCAATTATGTCTTCAGAATCATATCAATACTTTTTTAGGTTTTTGTGAGGCAATGGGGTTAAGTGGCTTACCCAAGGCCACACAGATAGGTAATTATTAAGTGTCTAAGGTCAAATTTGGACTCAGGTACTCCTGACTCCAGGGCCGGTGCTCTATCCACTGCACCACCTAGCCGCCCCCATATCAATATTTTTAAAGAATGCATGTGGCAGATGTGGTTCTATGTCATGGCCCTTGTAGGTATTGTTCTTAGAAGTTCAAAAAATCAATTTTGCAAGTTAAGGATGGGAGAGACTAGATTAGACAGCAATTTGTCTGAAAACAGGTCTGGAAGTGATGTGAATCAGCAACTGATAAATGAGTCAGGTATAACTGACTGAGAATAACCTCCCATAGGCTAGAGGGCACAATATATAGAGCACCGGCCCTGGAGTCAGGAAGACCTGAGATCAAATCCAGCCTCAAACACTTAATAACTGCCCAGCTGTGTGACCTTGGGCAAGTAATCAAAATTTTAGAAAAAGAGAGAGAATAGCCCCCCAAAACAATCAGTATCTGCCTTCAAGGAATTCACCTTCTAATGGAGGGGAAAACATGCACCAAATGAATTACACACAAAACTTATGCTGGAAGAATAGAAGACAATCTCAGAAAGTGGAATGGAGACTGGGGGAAGGGAATGGGAAGACTCAGAATGGTCTCTTACAAAAGGAAAGAGGTCAGTCTTAAAAGGGGGGTGGCGGCACCGGCCCTGGAGTCAGGAGTACCTGGGTTCAAATCCGGTCTCAGACACTTAATAATTACCTAGCTGTGTGGCCTTGGGCCACTTAACCCCATTTGCCTTGCAAAAACCTAAAAAAATGGGGGGGGGGTGGCTAGGTGGCACAGTGGATAGTAGAGTCAGGAGTCAGGAGTACCTGAGTTCAAATCTGGCCTCAGACACTTAATAATTACCTAGCTGTGTGGCCTTGGGCAAGCCACTTAACCCCATTGCCTTGCAAAAAATTAAAAAAAAGACAAAGAAGCTAGGGGTGGAATTGATGAGAGAAAGAAGTCCAGACATAGAGAAGAGCAAATTAAGAGGTAGGGGGCAGGAGATGGGATGTTGTATACAAGGAACAGTTAGGAGGCTAGTTGCACTGGGTCATAGAGAACAGGTGGGAAGAAGTCAAGAAAATAGAACATTTTATTTTTGATCCTGGGGTTATCAAAGAAACCTTTGAATAGGCACCTGTATTTTAGGAAAATCACTTTGGTACTAAATGGAGCAAAGATTGAAATGGAAAGAGATGTGAGGCAGGCAGACCCACCAGCAGTTATTATGATTATCAAGATATGAGATGATGAGGGGCCTACACCAGAGTGAGGGCAATGTGAGTAGAAAAAGGACATCCAAAAGATGTTGTGATGGTAGAAAGACAAAATTTGGCAATAGATTGGACATGTTAAAAGAGTATGAGAGCCCCGAGTTTGAGAGCCTGGGCAACATACTCTCAATAGGAAGAGGAAAGAATTAACAGAAAAAAAATTGATTCACCCCCCTCTTTAGACAACCTAATGGCCCCTCACTCTGAGAGGGAAAGAAGTAACAATAATAATAGGGAATTATAGGGAAGAGGGAAGATTTTAGAGGGGGAAAAGTCAGTTCATTTGAGGCCATGTTGAATTTGAAATGCCTATCAGATATCTAGTTCAAGATAATCCAAAAAGCAGTTGGAGATGGAAGGTTAGGAGGAAAGGATAGAGCTAGATTGATCTGGGGCTACATTAAGAGAGGCAGAGGTTCCAAGAATAGTCAAACCACACCTTGAATATTGTGTTTGATTTGGGGAGCTGCTCTTTAGGAAAGACATTAATAAACTGTAGGGTAACCAGAGAAGAAAAGCAAGATGGTGGAGGATTGTGAAACTGAGATATATGAGAAACAGTGGAAGGAACCTGGGATGTTTAATCTCAAAACAAAGAGACTCAAGGGAAACAGGATAGCTGTGTTCAAATAGTTGCAAGGCTATTGTATGAAGAAAGGATTGGTCTTGTTCCATTTGGCACAAGAGAGCAAAACAAGGAACTATGAGGGGAAGTTGCAAAAATATCAGATTTAGATTCAATATCAGAAAAATCTTCCAGTGGATGAGAGTTAGCCACAAGTGGATGAAGCCCCTCAGGGGGCAAGAGATGTTCCCTCCATAGAGATTTTTGAGCAAATTCTAAATGATCACTTACTTGTTGCATATGATCTAGTAGAGATTTGTTTCATGTATGCAATGGGAGATACCTTTCCAACACTCAAATTCCATTATTCTCTTGACATAGTGGTGGAGAAGAAAGAAAATAAAAGTAAATGCTTATTCATTGATTGTTGATTGATTGATTGATAACCCAAAGATTTCCAAACATGACAAATGATGAAGTCTATGGTCAGACTAGGAATAAGTCTGGAGAATCAGACAATAAACTCATTTTGAGACATGTCCAGTTTTAGGTACCAGTCTTAACAGAGTCAGGTTGCCTGTACATGTATATCTAGAGTACTTTTATGTGCATATGTTAATAAGATCCTAAAAGTATCACTAGGCTAGTGGCTGTAAGACACAGAAGTCAAAATTTTCAATCACACTTCATTTCAGGTTAATGGTAGAATGATTCTGGATTTTTTTGAGACTGAGTCTCCCTGTTTCTCCCAAGCTGGATGGAAATGTAGCAGCTCTCAGGGGTCTCACCCCACTGTTGATTTCATGTAAGTTTTGATATGATCCCCTTCCAACATGGGTCAGTTCACCCCTGTTCAGGCAGCCTAATGGCCCACCACTCTTAGGATTCACACTATCTTGATGCCAGACTTAGGGGGGGACATCCAATCAGATTTTAGCCTTACTGCAACTCAGCATCCCTTAACTCAAATCATCCACCAGCCTGTACCTCTTCATTAGCAGGGATTAAAGGTGTGTGCCACCACGCTTGTTTTTCTATAGGGTTATGATAGTCAGATTACGAGTCAGAATGGTTTGTCGTTGCTACTGCCATCTCAAGTGGAAACAGAGATACCCAACAACATGTGTGAAGTTTGAATCCCTTTTCTCTAAATTGAAGATAGATTTTTCCCTGAGTAACAGTTTTCCAAGTACGAGATTATACTCAACTTTTTACAAGCCTCTAAATGAAATAAAGGGCACTAATCAATCAATCAATCAATCAATAAGCAAGAATTTATTAAGTTCTACAATGAACCAGGCACCCATGATAAAAAAGACAACATACAAATAAGAGAGGAGATGCCACATTTTGCTAGAGGCAAAACCCTACTGATGTGACTTGATAGTGTAATAAAGTGAATATTCATTTATCCTTGGTAGGGGAGAACAGATTCCTTGTTTGTTTCCTAAGAGAGGAAAAAGATGGAAAAAAGGGGAAGGGAATAAGCATTTATAAAATGCCCACTATGTGCTTCTATGTTCTTTTACAATATCTCATTTGAGCCTCACAACAACCCTGGGAGATAAGTGATGTTATAATCTCCAAAAACAATTGAGGAAACTGAGTCACATAAAGGTTAAGTGATTTGTCCAGAGTCACATAGCTAGTAAGAATCTGAGATCACTCTTAAACTCAGGTCTTCCTGGCTCTAGGCCCAAGTGTTAATCACAGTAGCACCAGCTACCTACAATTTAAGCCCATTGTCAGGAAAAGCTCCCTGACAATTAGAGCTGGCCACAAGTGAAAGATGCTACTTCATTGGGATGCTAAGTTTCTCTTCATTGAAGGTCTTCAAGGAAAACTGAGTGAAGACAACTGGGTGTGATATGATAGAGATTAAAGAAGTTTAATTTACTCTTCCCTAAAAAACAAATTTCACACAGGATGATGCTTCTAAAATAATTTAATTTTTAAAGCAATTCTAGGGGATGCAGTGATAGAAATACATTTTGCTTAAAGATTAATTTGTCACCACATGGATTACTCAAGGCCAAAATTTTTCAAATAATTTCAGGATCCTTCAGACATTTTTTACTCTTAGAAATGAGGTTATCAGCTCCATTCTTATCTGAGTGCTACAAATTTGAGGAAATTCATCACCCATGTTTCTAGTCACTAGGATAAGCAATGGACAGAGGGAAGAACTGAATTTAATGAACGAAGACCTAGAGGGAAGCTTAGATCTCACCCTACAGATGTGTCACTGGAGAATTACTTCTCAAGGAGAGTAGAAATTAACATCATTCTAATGGGGCAAGAAAAATAGGATATAGAACATTCTAGAAATATATTTGGGGTCATATGTTTGTTGATCATAAAAATGGGCAGTTTCAAGATGGAAGCAGAGAGGTCTATATCAGGCAGGGAGATATTTCAATCAATGGAAGCTTAAATTAGTCGGAATAGCATGACTCTGGGTTCAACGCTGTTGTCACCAAGCTGATCTTCCCTGCCAAAAGAAGAGGGGCAGTAGCTGTGTAGCACTTGTTTCTGTCATAAGTGTAACAGGTTTCACTGCTTCCATCACAGTTATTGCTCTGGGTGGCAGTAACGACCTCATTGCCCAGCTCCACTTCAGTGGGATCACACTTTTTACAGCTGAAAAGTAAATACATGCATTAAACATTGTTATAGTGGAGGGTAAATAATCATCTGGAGCTGTCCCTAATTGTATGTTCTCAACCAAGTTCCAATGGACCCTACAACTCTGAGTAAAAATCTGTAATTAAACAGAAGACAAACTTCCAACTTCCTGTATCATCATGATAAATCATAGCCAATTTAGGATTTATTTAACGGAGCAACAAGTATTAAGCTCCAATCATATGCCAGCCACTGGGCCAGGCATTTATTTAGCACCACTGTTTCAACTATGCCTATGGATTTACAATATGAAAATAACCAAATGGAAAATAAAAATTCACTAATTGGCTTTCTTTGTCTATAAGCCACTGAATAACTTGATTTTTGTTTTCTAGTGCAGCTCAGAACTCTCAAGCTCAAGTGATTCATTGGCTGATTCAGCCTCCACAGTATATACCACCATGCACAGTGAATTATGTAGTTTTCAAAAAACCTCACAAATATGCTACAGTTTGTGTTTAAAGTCAAAACTGTCAGTTCCTCAGATTTGCCCTTTCCTTATGGCAGTAAGTAGCTCACTCACTGCAGTGAGAGAGTCATTTACTTAACATGGAACTTTTCTCTGGGACAATGATGCATGAAAATATCATAAGCATAGAAAGAAGAGGAACTAGAGTATTTGTGTTACCTATATGTCAACAGTTTTCCAAAAACATTTTATGAATTTTGAAATTCTCTAATATTTCTTTTTTCACCAACTTCAACTTCTAAATTAATATAAAGGAAAAGCTCTTACAGGTTAGACAGCCGGTACACAAAGTGGGTTCTCACAGGAGAAGTGGGATCAGAAATGTTCATTCTGTTCTTCAGTGGTACTCTAAAGAAGAAGGAAGCAAGTAGTCCAAGGTCACTATTATTAGAAAAATATATGTCTTTTATTCAGCACCAAGATCCCTATTAGCACTGTACAGGATACTCTAAAATGATGATAATTGGAATAATATGACTGAGCTCACATAATAAATGATAAACTTTCCTCATCCATCAATAAAATAGGATTACTTGACATTTATACTATGTTATCCTCTACGTCTTATTCAAATGCCACATTTGTTCTGTTATAAAGGCTTTAAAAGTCACCACAAGGGGTAGCTAGGTAGTGCAGTGGATAGAGCAATGGCCCCAGAATCAGGAGGGCCTGAGTTAAAATCCAACCTCAGACACTTAATACTTACTTAACTGTGTGACCCTGGATGAGTCACTTAACCTCACTGCCTTGTAAAAACATAAAAATAAAACAAAACAAAACAAAACAAAAGTCATCACAAGAGAGAGCCAAATGAGACCTGAGGTCTCCCCAATTTCCTCTCCAAATAAGTTTTAAAAACAAATTCACCCCACAAAAGGACAGGGTGAAGCAATTCTCTAGCCTAGCACAACTTAGAAGCATGGCAGGAATGGTCTATCACCCAGGAGGAGAGTAGAGGGTAGGCTATGCCAGTGCAGGCTGTGTCCCACAAAACCAGGAGCAGGCACTGGGCACCACTGAAGCAGCAAAGGCACCAACTGCTTCCAGAGTTCTCAGCCCACAGGCATTAAGGAGGACAGGTGCCTGCTCAGGAGTTACAGTGGTCCCTTTGCTGGTTCTGGTGCATATTTGGACCCAGGTCACAGTCCTGAGTCACAATCCCAGGGCAAGGAGGAGCACAAGCACACCAGAGCTTGTGGTCCCAGGGGAGTAAGGACCCTCATTACAGTTCTAGGGTAGAAAGATCACTTGTGGTCATTCACAGACCAGATCATAGGCCAGGAGAGAGGTAAACACACCTCATCCCTCCTTGGAAGAACTAAAAGCTTACAGACCCCCAGAATTAGCTGCATTCAATGAAAAGAAAGCTTTAAAAAAACAGAATCAGCCAAATGGAAAAGGAGATTCAAAAGCCCACTGAAGAAAATAATTCTATAAAACTTAGAATTGGGCAAATGAAAGCTAGTGTATTAGGACACATCAAGAAGCATTAAAACAAAATCAAAAGAATGAAAAAATAGAGTAAAATGTGAAATATCTCATTGGAAAAACTGACCTGGATCCAGGAGAGATCATTAAATAAGTATTGAACTATGTTAAAGCCATGATTAAAAATTTTTAAAAGCCTAGGTTTCATCTTTCAAGAACTTATCAAGGAAATGTTCTAGAACCAGAGGGTAAAAATAGAAATTGAACGAATCCATCAATGGCCTCCTGAAAGTTATTCCAAAGTGAAAACACCCAAGAATATTAAAGCCAGATTCTAGAGCCCCAAGTTCAAAGAGAAAATATTACAAGCAGTCAGAAAGTAATTCAAATATTGTGGAACCTCAGTCAGGATAACATAAGATTTGGCAACTTCAGATCAGAGGAATTTGGATCAAAGAGCTTGGAATTATGACATTCCAGAGGACAAAGGAGCTAGAATTACAACCAAGAATCAGACAAAACCAAATATAATCCTTCCGAGTGGCAGGGAGGTGGGGAGGCAAGGGGGAGGAAATGGATATTCCATGAAATAGAAAACTTTCAAGTATTCTGATGAAAAAAATCAGAGTTGAATAGAAAATTTGACATTCAAATATAAGACTCAAGAGAAGCATAAAAAGGTAAAAAAAGAAAAAGACATCAAAAAGGGATTTAATAAGGTTGAACTGTTTTCATTCCTACATGGGGAAGATGATACATGTAACTTCTAAGAACTTTCTCATTATTAGGGCAATGAGGGGAATGAGTGATCCTTACTCTCATCAGAATGGGCTTAGAGTTGAATACAGAAATCTCTCTTACTCTCAGGAAAGTAGGAAAGGAAGAGGATAAGAGAAGGGGGTGGGTGGCTGATAGAAGGGAAGGCAAATTGGGGAAGATGGTAGTCAGAAGGAAAATATTTTTGAAAATGGACAGGATGAAAGAAAAAGAGTGGAACTGTGAAAAAAAGTTTATAGAAAGTTTCTTTGATCAAGTCCTCATTTCTCAAATATATAGAAAACTGAGTCAATTGCAAATGCTAGAGAGGATGTAGAAAATTGAGACATTAATGTTCTGTTCATGGAGTTGTGATCTAATTTAATTATGATCTGGCTATGCCATTACAAGGTCTGTCTCCCAAAGAGACAAAGAAAAAGGAAAAAGATCTATATGCACAAAAAATGTTTTATCAGCCTTTTTCATGGTAGCAAAGAAAAGTGAGGTGATGTCCATCAATTGTGTAATGATTGAAATATAGAAAGACATGAACTGATACAAAGTAAAATGAGGAGAACATTATATGTAGTTACAGTCCTATTATATAAACTATGGATGACTTAGTTATTCTTAGCAATTCAAGACAATTCCAAAGGATTTTTGATGAAAAATGCTATTCACCTACAGAAAAAGAACTGATAAAGTATGAATGCAGAGCAAAGCATACTATTTTTACTTTCTTTTTTTCTTGGGGAGTTTTTGGTCTGTGTTTTCTTTCACAAAATGACTAATATGGAAATATGTTTTGCTTGATCACCCATGTATAACATATACCAAATTATTTACCTTCTGAATAATGGGAGTATCTATGGCAGGATATGCCTGGCTAAGAATCAATAACAAATTCAATTCAGTAACTATATATTCAGATATTCCCTGTCCTCGAAATGTCTACAGTCTAGTTAGTAAAAATCCTTATGCTCAAAAAAATTGTCAGCATTCTTGTACATGTCAGCTTCTTTCCAGTCTTTTTCTCTCTTCAATACCTAAAAGATTAGCATTATATATCTTCTCTCTCAAAATTATAAACCAGAAGAATCAAAATCTCTCCTCTCCCCTCCCTCCCTCTCCCTCTCCCTCTCCTTCTCTCTCTCCTTCTTCCTCTCTTTCTCTGTCACTCTCTGTCTCCCTTTCTCTATCTCCCTATCTCTCTCTCTCTCTCTCTCTCTCTCTCTCTCTCTGTCTCTCTCTGTCTCCCTGTTTCTGTCTCCCTCTCTGTCTGTCTGGCACACACACACACACACACACACAAACACACAAACATGCTCTCTTGTTTTCCTTTGCTCTCATTCCCTCTCTTCCTCTCTCTCCCTCTTCCCCTCTCATTCTCAGCAACTCTACCTACTCATCATGCAGGCACAGGGCAATAAATGTCATCAATGAGAATAGAGTCCCATATCAGTGGATCTTGGGGCTCAAGGTATATAATTAAGAGCCTGTTACCCCCCTGACCTGACCATGCCTGTGATATGGCACATCTGAAGGAATATCTATCTACCAAAGGAAGGTGAGGTGAAGGAGGCTTGGGCTCCAGTTTGGTCTGACCAGCAAGGTGAATATAGCTAGTTGTTTGGTTGAGAGCCAGAACTTTCACTGGTTAGGGCACAGCACAATGCCACGTCAACAGTTTTTGTGAAGCATCAAACTAAAGTTTTAGTTGGAGTTCCACATAAACCACTGAAAACTAGTTGAATCAGCCTTGTACGAACAGGATGGATGGATTGACTGACCAGAACAGATCTTTCAGTCGCCTACCAGATTGTGAGCTGTGATGGAAGAAAACCCCTTTCCCACTGTTATTTGGCAATGAAGCCAGAGGCTTTCAAATCATTAATACAATAGCTTTCTGTTCTCTTTTCTCCAGGATTGACCCATTGTGGACACTAGTTTTAAGGGATACTGTGTAAATAGGAGCATATTGAGTCTCCTGAGCTAAAATTTCTGTTCTTAGATTAGTCCCAAATCAGGGGTCCCCAGTCAGAGATGATACAAAAATCTCATCTTTGAGAACAGGGAATATTTGATGAATAACAATTATCCTGCTGAACTTAATCTATTTTTTTTCTTGTGAGTATATCCATGGTACATGCTAGAATTTCCTTTTATTGATATGGGGGGGGTTAGTGAAAGACAGGAGCATGGAAATAAAAAAAATATGGTTTACTTCTGTCCTATAATTAACCCTATTAGTTGGCACAGTGGATAGAGCACCAGCTCTGGAGTCAGAAAGACCCATCTTCTTGAATTCAAATCCAGCCTCAGACACTCACAAGTTGTGTGACCCTGGACAAGTCCCTTTACCTAGTTAGCCTCAGTTTCCTCATCTGTAAAATGAACTGGAGAAGGAAATGGCAAACTACTCCAATATCTCTGTTAAGAAAACCCTAAATGGGATCACAAAGGTACAACTGAACAATAACAATTCCCAGTCCTTAGTTCTACATTGTCCATTAAAGACCATGATAATGAAGTTAGTGAGCACCAGAATAGAGATTTACATTTAGATTTTTTTTATTCCAAGACCAGGATATCATGCTTTCTCTCTTGTCTCTGACCCTCTTATGTCACAACACTATCACCCCTTCCCAGAAAGTAGAATATAAAGATAATAACAATAACAAAAATGGTTAATATTTACATAGCACTTACAATGTTCCGGGAACTAAGGTAACTAAGAGCTTTCTAAGTATTGTTCTAATTTATTCACATTATATATTAATTCTATAATTATTAGTTGATTTAATATTATCTCATTTAAGATGGGAGAAATTACATACATGAGCCGAATGTTTCTCTCAACAACTTTCTCCTCTGGATTATCTTTAGAAGGAACCAGCCTGGAAGTCACACGGACACACTGACACTTGTTGTCAACAAGAATTCTCCCTTCATCTTCATCTTCATCCTGGGCTGGAAACAGAAAATAGAAGAAGGGAAAACAACAAGAAAAATAAGCAAATCTCATGAACACTTGCTGTTGAGTTGATTTAGATTCCCTGCAAACAGAAGAAGGAACTGGTTAAACAACT
The DNA here is from genome assembly GCF_037893015.1 of Macrotis lagotis. Lineage (NCBI taxonomy): Eukaryota > Metazoa > Chordata > Mammalia > Peramelemorphia > Peramelidae > Macrotis > Macrotis lagotis. The sequence goes on from NC_133660.1 coordinate 32,932,450, forward strand.
GATCAGCAAGCATTTACTGAACTTCTGCTGGGTGACAGGAACCAGGAATTCTAAGATAAATAATGAAATAATCCTCAGTCAATTTGTGTTTTCTCCAGCTTTGCTTCAATCTAGGAAAACCAAATATGAAATAAAGTATTTCTGGGTAAGGAAAACCAAGGGTGCTTTTTGGGGAAGAGTGGGAAGTGGGTGGGTTGTCATGATTTTCACAAAAAGCAACTGAGTCCTCTACAATAATAAGAATCAAAAGTATTCTTCTTTGCCAAGTACTGAAGTAGAGAATCCCATCATCTCTTTGTTATACAAAGGCCTGTTTTGCCAGTAGTAGCTTTAAATTTTTCAAGAAAGCAGAACTCTGAGGTCAATGATGAATAATCATGTTTTTCCCACTAGATCAATAAAAATTCATTCTACCTTTCCCATCTTTCTCAAGTCTTCCATCCCCAGTGCTGATCTCCATTAGCTGTCTGTCCCTGTATCTGGAAGCACTCCTCCATCCAAATCTTCCCCATCCTCTGCAGTTCCACATCCTTCATTAAACTATCTCCCTGCTCCAGACCACACTAAATCTCTCCTTTCTGTAAACACCATTATCAAAGTCTCACACATAGGGCAGTTAGGTGGTGCAGAGGATAGAGTGTCGGCCTTAGAGTCAGAAGGACCTGAGTTCAAATCCAACCTCCAACACTTAACAATTACCTAGCTGTGTGACCTTGGAGAAGTCACTTAACCCCACTGCCTGGCAAAAAAATAAGCAAAACCTCACAAGTGTTGGTTCAGATGTGTTAACTTTGTCAGTTCAACCAAGACTATAAATTCCTTGAGGAATTCTTGAGCTTTCTTTTCTTCAAGTTAAATATGCCCTTCCTTCAATCCACCCTCCTATATCATCAATTATTACATTATATTCTTTCTCTCATATTTTAATTTCTCCATCAACTCATATCTTCTCTTAAGATACAGTTTTTAATAAAACATTAAGGGCATATTTACATGATACCCAAATAGCAATACATTAGTGGGGGAGGGAGGGAGAGGAGGAATCAGTCTAATGAATTATTTAGTTCTTGCAGATAAAATGATAGCATTAGTAGACTGACTTTCCACTACTTTTCTGTATTGTTTTGCTGTGACACTGAAGAAATGAGTGCTATCAGTATCAACAAAATTAATCTAGACATCCAACATTTCTTTCCTACTTCTTATTGTCTGTAAAGTTATTTGTGTTTTTTACATCAACTATCTAAGTTTACTAAGTATCACTTAGTAAAACCCATTTCTAAATTCTAATTAACTCTAGCTAGCTCATTAATATCAATTGATAATCAATGGGGGAACCAAAATGATTGAAACTTATGAGTCATATATAGTTCTAGAAAACTACCCCCAGTCTTCTGAAAACCTCAGGGTCCTCTAAAATCCTAAAGGGACCCAATGAGAGAAGATAGGGTTGGGAGAGCAAGCTCAGAGTGTAGCTGCCATATCACATTGGAACTCTGCTGAGCCTGGGTGTGCATTTGCTCATTTGGTTCACTAAATGTTAGACTGATTAAAAGCTTCACATGGTTTTTTTCCCAGCTCTTGTCCTGTTCTACTGTGGTATGGGAATCATTTTTAAATGCTAGGACAGTAAAAGTCTGGCTCTGATAAGTCCTACCAAGCAGGAAAGGCTTCAGGTATAGATCTGGTAACAGTCTGTGTCAGACCAACCTAGCTAAATCAATCTAATTCCCATTCTGTATGTAGGTACCTATTGCCTCTCCCACTAGAAGCAGTCAATAGAACACCAGCCCTGGAGTCAGACTTGAATTCAAATGTGTGAAGATTAACTGTGAGACCCTGCACAAGTCACTTCACCCTGCTGGGACTCAGTTTCCTCATCAGTAAAATGAGTTGGAGAAGGAAATGGCAAAAACCACTCTAGTAACTTTGCCAAGAAAACTCCAAATGGGGTCACAAAGAGTTGGACACCACTGAAACACCTGAACAATCTCCATTAGGATATAAACTTCTTAAGAGCAGGGAGTATTTTTATATTTTTGTAATCCCTAAAGCTTATCACAGTACTTAGCACATATCCAGTGCTTAATAGATATTTGTTGATGGACTGACTAAGCAACAGAAGGCTGACCACCAGGTGATGAAAGGTTGGTCAATCACAAAGACTAACTGCTAAGCCACAGAGAGGTCTGGGTATGAACTGGAGGTGGGGTGGGGGGGAAACAACCCACAACTATGAAATAGTACAGTCACAACTGGGATGCACATTCAGAACTTTAGACCTCTAAATGTTCTGTTCTAAATTGGTTCTTGTAGCCTCAAATGGGTTCTTGTGACTGCTAACGATGATGAAAGCAGTGCCAAGGAATAACTTAGTAGAATTTGAGTAGATTATTTTGGAGATTTTTGTATATTAATATTTTAATTATTTAATTAATCTGAAATTCTAGGGCTGAGTGGTTTTAGGAAAAGCATATACATTTAATAGATAACTTCTCATGCCCTTTTAAATATGCATGAAACTATTGTTATCTGAAACAAGTCTTGTTATAGTATGTGAGTATTCTGTTTCTGAAAGTAACTAATAAGCTAAATATACCTGAGAAAAAGACCAATATATGTATATTGTGTGTATTTTCATACTGAAAAACCCTCCTATCCTACCACTAATAAGCTAAATATATCTGGTAAAAGACCAATATATGTATGTATATTGTGTGTATTCTCATACTGAAAAAAACCCTCCTATCCTACCACTAATAAGATAAAGGGCAAAACATGCGTATTTCAGAAGTAACATGAAACAGTAAAAACCAGATACCTACCCCTGAGTAGGAGACCGAGTCTCCAAAGGCTGAGAAGAGAGAGAAATGGAAAGAGAGAGAAGACAGGAGGAGGAAAAGAATTTTGCCAGTTGGTGAATCATTTTAATTCACTGAAGACACTGAGAGTGATATTGAAAATAATTGTTACTTGTATTCATCTAGTTTTTTAATGCCTAAATGTTTGAAATATTTGCCTTATTATGTCATTATTTAAAACATTAAATCTTCTGGTAAAAGACTGTTTAGCATAATTAAAATAATAATAATGTCTAGAATTCATATAGTTGTTAAAATATTCAAAACATCTCATATATATTATCACATAGATCCAATCAACAACTCGGGAGGTTAGATCATATTATTCTCCCCATTTTAAGGATGAGGAAACTAAGGTGGTTAAGGGGTTAAGTGATTTGTCCAAGACAATACAACTAGGAAGCATCTGAGGAAGAATTCAAACACAGATCTTCTTGACTTCAAGAAAAGAAATTTTATGAAATGAAATTCAGAATAATGATCTAAAAAATGAAAGACCAAGAAAGAGGCAGGTTGACATGACAGCTTAAGGAGAAGTTGAAGTCAGGAAATCCTGAGTTTGAGATCTGCCCCCTCTATATATACTGGCTTTGTGGTCCTGGGCTAGTATTTTAATCACTCAGTTCCCCAGGTAAGAAAAATTGATACTTCATATCAGAGAGAATTTCCACACAAGGAGTTCCCCACATAGATACAATCATGGCTCCCAACCTCTAATTTTTCCTAAAATATCTAAAAATTGTCATTTCTTTTACTCCTTGCTTTTTCCTCCTATTTTTCTCAAACCTATTTGTTTATCAAATAACTACTGTCAAAACAGACTAGTTTTAAAATTCATTAATTTAGAAAGTGTTATTTTTCCATTATATCAAGGTAATCATGTTAGCTAAAGCAAGACTCCTTTTTAAAAATATTTTTACCTGTTTTCCAATTATATACAATAGTAGTTTCTACCCATCATTTTCTGTAAGGTTTTGAATCTTACAATTTTTCCCCCACCCTCCCTTCCCTCCCTCCATTCCCCTACAGAAGGCAGACTGATAATCTTTACATTGTTTCCACGTTATACATTGATCAAAATTGAATGTCTTAAGAGAAAAAAATATCTCAAATAAGACTCTTGAAGGCAAATGTCATCTGAAGACATTAATGGACCCTCTATATCACTGGCAAGAAATTTAAGAGCACTCCAATTCACCAAAATTGCGAAATTGAAGTACTAGCTGAAATCGTTGTCATGACCCAAAGAGATTTCAGTTCAAACAAATAGAGTTAGTAACAAATCTATGAGCCTAACTTAAATGAACTTACTGAAATAAGTAAAAACCATTCTCCATTTAGACACTAGCCAGGAGATAATCATCTTATCACTAACATGACTAACATGAGACAATGACCTCCAAAATCCTTTTCAACTAGAAATCCTGTGAAATCCATAAAATTATAGTTGTTTCTCTAATCTACTTCTTTCATAAGAAAAAATCAATAGGAACAGTATTAGGAAGAATTGAATCATATATAAGTGACATTATTTCTATTTAATACAATTTCTTTCTATTGATGGAAAATTATTTAATACTATACATCAAAAGTTGGTAATTTTTTATCTCCATCCCCTTTAACTTAAAGTACAACCTTCCCTTACTCAATATTAGTCAATACACGTTTATTAAGCACCTCCATGAGCCCAGAATTGTGCTAAGTACAAAGAAAAGTAAATGACAAATCCTGCTATCAAGAATACTCAATGAAAAAAATTAGAAGTAACCTAGAAGAAATAAATATTGCCTAAATTTTCTAGAAAAATCTATTTCCAGAAAAATGGGGTCATTACCTACTTCTAAGAAACCAGATAGAGACTTCTTTAGTTTTAAAAGAACAAAGCTAACTAGATTCAAAATCTAGCTACAGATTGCACTGGGCAAGCAAATACATGAAGAAGATTAACAGAGTTATATATGCATTAGTATTATATTATTATTCACATGTCATCATGTTATGTTATATCATATATTATGCTATAATTGTTATATAGTATTAATACAGTATATGTTGTGACAATATATAAATTACCAATGAATACATGAATATAAAATATTATTATACTATTGGTATGTTATATATGTTTTGTTTTAAATCAAGATACAGTTATCTCCAAGTCCTTTCCTAGAAATCCTATTAAATCCATAAAATTATAATTGTCTCTCTAATCTATTTCTTTCACAAGATAATCTATAGGATTAGTAGATGATAGACAGACATAAATCTGCTATAAGGATCATTTCATATAAAGTATAAGCATGTTAGAAATATGGAGCTCACCACCTTGCTGGCCAAGAAAACATACAGAAGGACCTACCTGTCACAAGAATAGCCCCACAAAGCCCAGCCAGAAGCCCACAGAAGAGCAAAGATCTCTTCATCTTGCCTTGTCTGTCTTTAGAAAAAGACTTGAGATTACAGGACAGTTTGAAGGTGTCAAAGCTATAAGGCATGTGCAAATGATAGGGCTTCTAGTTTCCTAAAATAACAACCCAAACTAGAAATAGAGGCAAGTGTGGTTGGCCTACTTGAAACCCAAGAGCTTCTTTGGAAAGAAGTTTAATGCTACACCAAAAGTGACTTCTCTCACAGTAGTCCCATAAGAATACCATTTATTTTAATAGATTTTTAATGCATTTATTACATATAACTAAAACAGGATCAAGAAGGGGAATTCCAAGGGGAAAAGATGATTGAACTTTGAATGGTGAGCTCAGGCTTCTACATTTGAAACCTTTAACCAAGATGTCAAAATACATTTGGAGGAAGAGAAGAAGGATCTTCTCTGTATATGAAAATTTTGATTGATGATGTTTGTCAAATACAGAATAAGAAAAAAGAAAAAGTAGGAAAAAGGGGAAGTTTTTTAAAAATGTGAAATAATTTATTTTGTTACTTTAAGAACTAAGAAAATCAGTTATTGTATGGATTAAAGAGAAAAATTCTTCATTCAAGAGCTCCTCAGATTCCTCAGAGGAGCTCAGGAATAACCCTGAGCTGTCTAAAGCTATGTCAACACCACCCATAGCCTGCCTCGTCCTGCTAAGCTACCAAGACTTCAGGAATCATCTGCTACTTGCTTGAAGAACAAAGTTCAGAAAGGGTCTACAATATGATAAATTTTTGAGGCACAGAAATCCAAAAAACACTCTATTGAGGTAGAGGGAGCACTATCTGTGTTGGAGAGGAAGTACCTACACCAACATGATTAAGGGATACCGAAGTACTGAATAGGTAATGGTTAGCTATGTAATATTAGATAAAATGTTTAAAAAAGATAAACTTTGAATGTTGTTGAGTTGTATCCAACTCTTCATGATCCCATTTGGGGTTTTCTTGGCAAGCTTGTCGAGCAGTTTGCCATTTCCTTCTTCAGCTCATTTTATTATTAAGGAAACTGAGGCAAACAGGGTGAATCACTTCAGGATTACACACCTAGGAAGTATCAGAGGCTAGAACTGAATCAGAAAAAATGAGTTTTCCTGACTGACTCCAGATCCAGAGCTCTATCCACGTTGCCATCCAGTTGCCCCAAACATCACATCATTCTCATATGGAATTCTTAGAGAGAATGGTGCTTATGGACAGAATGCTAAAATTGTAATCAGATGGAAACTAGATTCAAATCCTGCCACAGATATACACTATCTATGACCCTAAGGCAAGTCACTGACTGTCTGAGCTTCAGTTTCCTCAGATGCACCTCACATAAGGTAAGAATCAACCTTACATACATCACTGAATTCAAGGGCATTTTGTCCCACTCCAGGGCAGAGGCAGAACCATTGCTCCTCAGCCCCTGACCCCCCCCCCAACCTGACAAGGTCTCAGGCAGCTGTTGAACCCAGATTTCCAACTTTTCCATTCCATTAGGAAATGACTATGTGATGGGCACTGTTCTAACCACTCTCCACCCTCAAGAAGACAATAATGACCCATATAAATACATGGATGGAACCAATACAAAATATTTTCATCAAGGAAGCCCTGGAAGCTGCTGGGCCAGGGAAAGCTTAATTTAGGAAGCAATTCTGGAGCAAAATTCTGAAGGAAATCCAGTAGTAGGAGAAGCAGAGATTGGAAGGATTGCACTCCAGACATGGGGACCAGCCAGAGGGAGTGATATATTATTGGCCTGGAAAGGACTCTGCATGTCAAAGAGGAATTTGTATGGATCCAACCTAGAGATAAAAGGGATCCACTGGAGTTGACTGAGCAGAGCAGTGATATGGGGTGATGGCTCTGGGGACTCTGTTATATGTGGGATGGATGGCCTCATCCTCATGGGTGAGGAGCTGGTGTTTCTACTCTAAGTTTGATGCCCATGACATAAGTTCCATACATCCATTCTAAGGTGAGAGTGGAGGTTTTAATTAATCAAAAATCAATCAACAAGCAATTAATAAAAGCCAAGTATTATATTTCAGGAACTGTACTGAGTGTTGAAGCTATATCTATAAGGAATGAAACTATCCCTACTATCAAGGAGCTTCCACTATATTGGGGAAAAATAATAAGTACAAATGTATACAGAATAAATTCAAAGAGAGTAAATTCCAGAAGGTTAAAGAGGGAAGGTTCTAGAAAATATGGAGATCTGCAAAGGCTTCATGTAAAAGATGGGTGCCTACACCATCCCTTGAAGAAAGGGGATTCGTTGAGGTGGATATGAAGCACTGGAAAAGACCAGTAAAAGGCCAAATTAGACAAATCACGAAGTCAGAGAAGAGTAATGTCCAGTGAAGCTGAGCAGACAGTAGGAGGTCAGATTGTGAAGGGTTTTCAAAGTAAAATGGAAGAATTTATAATGGATCCTACAACCAATAGGGAGCCACTCAAGTTTATTAAGGAAATGATATCAACAGATTTATACTTGAAGAAAATTCCTTTAGCAGCAGTGGGATAGATGGAAGGAGGAAAAATGTGACCTGGAGCTATATTAGGAGGCATTGAGGCGATTTAGATGAAAGGTGATTGATCCTAAAAGTGATGGTGGCATGAGTAGAGAGAGGTGATCTGATATAGGAGGTGTTCTGGAAGTAGAAATGGTAAGATTTAGTAGCTAACCAGATATGCATGAGGGAGACTTGTCTGGTGGTGGTGGTGGTGGTGGTGATGGTGGGAAGGAGCCTAGATCATGATCTTGCCTTCTTATGTCAAAGAGCTTTTGCTACTGTCTCTGAGGATCACATATCTGCATTATGTCAGTCTGAGGTTTTCCTTCTTAATATTTTGCCTCCTGAGGACTCAGTTTCTTCCTCTGAAAAAATGAAGGTTTTGAATTGTATAATACCTTATAGTCACTTTCAGTTCTATACTCTAGGAAACCTAAAAATTAATTGAAGGAAGTACCAAGTTGGAAAGGCACTCTTTAATAATGTTGGCTTTGAGAATGCTAATTAAATCTAAAAGCATAGGACTCAGTCTAGTTTAAGGTCTTGTGAGATACAAAGCAAAAAGGCAAAAGGCAGTCTTTTGAGGAGCTAACAATCTATTACCTTTGACTTCTCTAAGGTCTCCAAAACATTAGTAAAGAAATGTTTGAGATTCTAAAGTAGGTATAGAGATAAGTAAATGTAGAGGAAAAAGAAGACAAGGCCTAAATCATGAGTTCTACCTTGCAAATATCAACAAGAAGACCAGGCAAGGTGAGTTCTAAGGATTCTTCCAGAGCTAAAATCAAATGCCAAGACCTGTTATTACAGGATTTCAAGCCAGGAGACCAACACTGACTGGGTTGGATAGTAACTATTTACAATCCCCGATGATGTTCCTGCCCTCTGACATACTGGCATAATCCCAAACCACATCCGTTGTCACCCCCATAATTTCTTTTTTTTTAGGTGTTTTTTTTTTTGAAAGGCAAATAGGGTTAAGTGGCTTGACCAAGGCCACACAGCTAGGTCATTATTAAGTTTCCGAGACCGGATTTAAACCCAGGTACTCCTGACTCCAAGGCCGGTGCTGTATCCACTACGCCACCTAGCTGCCCCAACCCCCCATAATTTCACTCATAAAAATAAGGCCCCCTACTGAAGCAATACTGGCCATTTGAAAGAGCACAGGTAACCATGATTCCAGAGGTTTGATGACAATGAATGCTGCCCACCAATGAGAGAGGAATGGACTTAAGCTGCAGAATGAAACACATATTTTTCAACATGGCCAATATGGGAATTCACTTTTCTTGACTGTTATGAGGGTTTGGTTTGGTCCAATTTCCGCCCCCCCCCCCCCCCCCCCGCCCCAGGTGAGTCAGGAAGAGGAGGCTGAAGGGAGAGAAAATAAATGTTTTGTTTATTAAATTAAATTTTTAAATTAAAAAAAATCATCTAATGGGAATCTATCCCCCAAGACAACCCTATTAACTGTATGAATACAATTATAAAGCACTTCTCACACATATAAAGTCAGATATAAACAATTGGAAAAATGTCAATTGCTCATGGTCAGGTAGAGCTAATGATACAAAAAATTACAATTCTACCCAAATTGGATGATTTTTTCAGTACCATACTAATAAAACTACCAAACAACTATTTTATTGTGCTAGAAAAAAGCAGTAAAAAAAATTCATCTGGAGCAACAAAAGGTCAAGAATATCAGGGGATGAAAAAATTGTAAAGGAAGGTAGCCTAATTCTACCAGATCTAAAACTAGACTAAACTGCCTGGTACAAGTTAAGAAATATAGTAATGGATAAGTGGATTAGGATAGATTCAAAAGAAACAGAAGTAGATGCCTACAGTAATATACCATTTGACAAACCCAAAGACATTAGCTCCTGGGATAAGAACTCATTATTTGACAAAAATTGTTGGGAAAACAAGAAAATAGTATGGCAAAAACTAGGCATAGACCCACATCCTATACCAAAATAAGGTCAAAATGAGTACAGTATTTAGACATAAAGAAATTTATGACCAAGCAAGAAATAGAATACATTATAAATTGAAAAATGGATGATTTTGACTATATGAAATTAAAAAGGTTTTGTAGTAGTAATAAAACCATTGCTGCCAAGATTAGCTAGGAAACAAGGTCTGATAAAGGTCTCATTTCTAAAATGTATAGAAAATTGCATCAAATTTATAAAGTTGCAAGTCATTCCTCAATTGATAAATAGTCAAAGGATATGAACAGACAGTTTTCAAATGAAGAAATTAAAGCTATATGCAATCTTATGAAAAAAATGCTTTAAATTATTACTGATTAAATAAATGCACATTAAAACAATTATGAAGTATCACCACACACCTATCAGACTGGCTAAAATGACAAAAAGGGAGAGTAATCAATATTAGAGAGGTTGTGGGAGGATTGGGGCATTAATGCATTGTTGGTGGACCCAACTATTATGAACTGATACAACTATCCTAGAGAACAATATGGAACTATGCCCAAAAAGCAACATAACTGATCATACCCTTTGACCCAGCAATTTCGGTACTAGGTCTATATCCAGAAGAAATCATTAAAAAATGGGAAATATTCCAAAATATACATAGCAGCTCTTTTTTGTAGTGGCAAATAATTGGAAACTGAGGGGATGCCCATCCCCTGGGGAATGGTTGAACAAGTTATGGTACATGAATACTATGGAATACTATTGTTCTATAAGAGACCATAGATGGTCAAACACTAGATAAGCATGGAATTAATTACAAGATCTGATGCTGTACACATTAACAACATTATGAGTTGATCAACTCTGATGGATGCACCTCCTTTTAGCAGTTCAGGGAGCTAGGATAATCCTAGGAGACCAGCTATGAACAATATTATCCCCATCCAGAAGAAGAAAAACAAAACAAAACCAAAAAAACCTTACAGAATCTGAACACCATATTCATTTTTTAAAAATTTCTTGTGTATTTCTTTTCCTATCTCATGGTTTTCTTTCTTTTCCTATAATCCTAATTCCTTATACTGAAAATGACTAATCTGTAAACATGTTAAACACAAATGTGTATGGACAATATTCATCTGACTGTTCGTCACTGAGGGGAGGGGAGTAGGAAGGGAGGGTGGAAGGAAATTATATAATTTAAAAATATGCATATGCATGTGGATGAATGTTGAAAAATTTTCATAACATGTAATTGGAAAAATAAAGTAAACTATCAATTGAAAAAAATCATCTAAAATCTCACCTTCTATAGGTCTTTTTGGTGCCCTCCCTACCAGTGTCTTCCTACTGAGATTACCTTCCAGCTCTTCTGTAGTTGTCTTCTGTGAACACAGCTATTTAAATGTTTTTTTCTCTGTTAAAAACATAAAGACACTTTAGAGCAGGGAATTGGGTTTGGAGTTTTTTGCCTTTTTTTGTATCCCTAGTACTTAGCATAGTCTGACTTATAATGGGGTCAATATTTGCTTGTTGGCTAATCAGTGATGATGATGATGATGATGATGAGTGTTCATACACAGGGGCACTTTGTGTCTGTTGAGTCTGACCACAGCACCTTGCCCAATCTCATCTAGCCCTCCTTGTCCTAGGCAGGGCTCCCTTTATCATCAGGCTCAGGTCAGTGTGTCCAATGATCTCTTCAAGTTCCCTTAGAAATGTTACCCTAGCTGGAGCAGGGCCCTCTGGCTGGGGTGGGACAGACCCCTGGCAACACAGACCCCATGGAGCCTGCAGGTTGCTGACAAGGGAAACCCACTCTGTCCCAAAGGTCCAGTCATACTAAAAGGCATTTATGAAGTCCACCATGTGGAGGGCCTTGTGCCAGACCTTCTCCTGGGGGGAAACACAGGAAAACAGCTTAGTAGAAAACCCACAGAGAGTCTTGGAGAGCAAGACAGGGAGCTTGTACACACCACTTGTACTTTTTTTATCTCACAACTGGGATAACCCCCAAGTCCAAGCCCCTCATCTCAAACACCAGGAATCAAGGAGACAGGTGCTGTTGGTGTACACATGTGTGCCCACCTTCATAAGAAGGAAGAACCCTTTAGATAGTTCAAGACATGACTTCTTAACCTTTTTCTGTGTTATAGATCCCCTGGCAGTCTGATGAAGTCAATGGACCCCTTCTCAGAATAACAATCTAAATACATAATATAAAATACAGAGGACAAAAAAATACATAGGATCACAATTATGTTGAAATAGTCTTATCAAAATATTTTTTTAAATGTTCATGGATCCCAGATTAAAAATCTTGAAATCTAATTTGGATTATAAGAGTTGAAAAGACCTTAGAAGGCCATCAAGTCTAGTTTTTACTGATGAGGAAACTGATACATGGTTTTTTTTAATCCAGTTGATTGATCAGGTATCCTTCAATCACCCCCTTAAACTTGTCTCTATGTGTTTACAGATTACATTTTCTTTATTAGACCTTAGCTTTCTTCAAAAGTGAGCTTGAGGGCTATTTCTTATGGGAAACATTCAGAATCCCCTTAGTTGTTGATGCTATACTCTCCTGCTCAAAAGTGTGTATACTTGCATATCTGTGTGTCAATGAATATATCAACATATAGACATACATGCATATAGATATACACATAGATGTATGGCTATATAGCAGATAGTTCCCTGTTCTTTAAAGGACTTCTCAGAGGAGGACAAAATGCCAAATAGGGAAGATTCACTTACTGAGATCCTCCTCAACCACTATCTCTCACCAAAACTCAACTCAGAGACAACAGGGGTTGGGAGGGAAAGGAGACAAAGAGCACCAGTACCTCAAGATAGTCAGGACAACAAAATGGCAGAAAGTTCAAGAGGACCCATTTTAGTGTATTACTTTGAAAAATAACTTGAATATAATCAGTCAATGAAGAGGGCTTAATTTGGTTACTTCCAAACAGATTCAATTCTATTTTCCAATTTTTTTATTTCTGTACACTATCAAGAAATGATAGCCTCTATTCTCAGAGGTGAGGTGGGCTACCTGATAATGTCAACCTCAGGCTAGGCATACTGTAGGACAGGATTTGTCACACAAACCCCAAATCCTCAACCTCTGATTCCAATTAGTAGCTTCCCCCAGAGACTGAACAAGGTCTGGGTACAGATCTGAGAGGGTTCCTTTAGGGGAGAAGGAAAGGGGAAAAACTCGTCAGCTCTTGGAGAAACCAGAGGAAGTTCCTGTAGAATTGTAGAATTACAGAATTTGTAGAATTCTAGAATTCTAGAATTTTATAGAATTGTTGTAGAATTATAGAATTTTAATTCTAATACAAGTCTTCTGAATGGGGTATAGTATTGATATTCAATATTATACTGTAATTATTTTTTTTATATCCTAAACCTTTTCTTTAGTCAAAATTTTGCCCAAGGTTGCTTTCTATTCAGTCACTTGAGTAAGTGTGAAACCTACTTTTAGATCCTATATTGGTAACAAGTTGAGGAGGAAGTAACTTCAGAAGGAGGACTCTCCCAGACTCTCTAAATTAAATATTTATTCAATGAAAAGAGAGACACAAAGATTAACTAAAGACTCATATCATCCTTAAAGTTAAACTGCCTTTTTCCCATCTATTTTCCAAATATGTTTTTTTAAAGTTTCATTTGTGGTTAAAAATTTATGAGGAGAGCAGCACCTGTGTTGTGGTCTGCCCTTAAATAAACTCACACCTGCAGTTGTTTTCATAAAACTGTTATTCAATACACTTAACAGTTGCTCAGACAACAAATTCAACTTCCAACCCTGCCATCATGGCCAACTGTTACCATTTACGTATCTAGGAAGCCCCCAATTTTCAAAGAGGCTATGTTCCAGAAGTTCGTTTGTAATTCAGCTACTTAGAATTCAAAACGTTTGCCTATATAAATGTTACAAATGTTGCTTGGATGCCCAGGTTAGCCCACAAACCTGTGAGAGGGAGTTGGGATTTGTCATTATCCACTCCATCATCCAGTCTGCTCTCATGACTAACTTCCCTCACTCAATCAATGGTCCCACCTATTCTCCAAGTCACAAAGACTAAAAATCTTAGTAGTCTTTGATTCTTTGCTCAGCTTCAAGAATTACCCTCCTCAGAGGCATTTGTACTTGACAACCTGAGATGGCCTTCCATTTGTCCTGCCTAAATCATGTTTGGGAATAGTCATTTACCTGTCATCTCCTCCATCAGAACAGCAGTTCCTTGAGAGGTGAGGCTCTCTTTTGTCCTTTTTTTTTTTTTTTTTTTTGTATCCTGGCATTTAGCAGAACCTTAATGAATGCAGATTGAACCTGTTGGATTTAAAGCTTTGAGGGGTTTGAGGATGGAGAGAGGACATCCTTTTTTTTTGAAGTTAGCTTTTGAAGCACCAAAGAAGTCACCCAAGAGCCACTGCCTAACCCCCCGCAAAGGGAAGACCCTCCACAAGGAAACAGATTTGTTGCTGTCCTTGTCATTGTAGCAAAGCTTTCATTCAGTTTCTGAGAGCTAAGGTCTTATAAACACAAATCCATCTGATCATTATCTTCTCATATTCTGAAGACATATTTTTTCCACCCTATACAACATGCTGAATTTCAAATAGGGCTGATTTTTAATTATCCTAAAGAATGAAAGAAGTGGTATGAATAGTTCAAACTAGTGGCTAATCTGGAAATATTTTATGCCTCATAACTGGTCTCCTTGTCTCTGATTCTCTTTCATTTAATAATTTTTACACAAAGCTGCAAGGAAAATCATCCTCAAGCTCCATTTCCTACCTGGAAACTCCTTTCCCTAGAATCACCTATCACATCCAACCAAAACCCATAAGAATGTTCACTCACCTCAGGATCCTGAAAACTCATTAGTTTTCATTTCCAAACCTGGTCCAAACAAATCAATCCCAAAGCCTTCTGCTCTGTGAGACTCCTTTAATTCCCATGCCACATCTTGGTCCTTGACATTTTCTTCACCTAGAAAGCCCATTTTCTTTTGTGCCCATCCACAGTCATAAGCCCCTTCCAAGATGTGAAAAAAACTCCTAACCCTAGGAAGCCTTCCCTAATAAATCTGATAAATTCCCAATTTACCCCATCTTCTCTCTATTTACTTATCTAAGGGAAATAAAGTTAGAACTTTATTTCCCCCAATGCTTGGACTGGATTACTAAGCACCAATAAACTATAAGAACTGTCACATATTTATATTTTTAAAGTTTTACAGGGTTTGCAACAAGATAATATTCAAATGTAATACTTGTTTAGAAAATAATCATAATTATTTTAATCAAGTTAGCCATGAGAGAACCTGCCTAATCACTAGACAAAGGGACTAATGATGAGAAGGTTCTAGAAAGGTTTTAAAAAGAGGTTGTGAAAGTCACAGAGATGAATGGTCAGGGGTGGCTAGATGTGGAGCTACAGTTGGAGAGAGAAAATGAGAAGATGTCCATGCAGGGCCATCAGGGTATCCACTAGCATCATGATAACAATAATTACAGACTCAAGGTGAAAACTATCAGTTGTTCTTCATCCTGTCCCAAATGACTCCTGGGAAAGGCTCCAAAAACCAGACTAGAATGCGCGTTAAATATTCCCCCCAGCACTCTGAGTTCAAAGTCATTGTGTCCTCCTATTGCATGTAGGATTAGAGGAAATAAAGAATTAGATCATGACATTCCTGGGTAGGAGATTTGCACCCCTTTGAGTACAAAGGCAGAGAATATTTCATTGCTTGTTTTTTGTGTTGCTTTTCATTTTAATTAAATGTGTTTGCCATGAGATTCATGTATCTTTATATATGTCTAGCAGTAAAGTGAATCACATGATGGTTGCTTAGTTCATGATTTTAATGGTCAGCCACAATGAACCTGAAAGTAGCTCAAGTGGAACATTGTGTATGTATATATCTATATATAGACTGATAGATATTCAGTTTCTATCACAAACAGCACAGTACAGAGGACAGATTATTGAAAATAATAGATTCAAATGCAGCCTGTGATATTTATTAGATGTGTGACTGCCAACAAGTCACTGGAGCAGCTAAGTGGTGCAGTGGATGGAGCACCAGCCCTGGAGTCAGGAAGACCTGAGTTCAGATCCAAGCACAGACTCTTAATAATTGCCTAGCTGTGTGACCTTAGGCAAGTCATTTAATCCCATCACCTTAAATAAATTAAAATTTTTTTTAAATTAACAATAAAAACTAACCAGTCACAAGCTTCTCCAGCTTCATTTTTTTCCTTCTGCAAAAAGGAGATTAAAATCTTTTGAACCTGCCTCACAAGTTGTGAAATTAAAATTTTAATATAAAACCTTACTATATGTCCGTTATTACTATTTTTACTTTGCATTCTTGATCTGCATATCTTGAGCATGTAATTCCATTATCCAAATCCCATCCATTTCTAAGAAATCTTTCAGATAAAATCTCCCAAGAACACTGAAGATGGCTCCCTGGTTCTTATGATATTTCAAGGGTACCAGTCTCACACTCACAATGTTCAATCATTATTACTGCATTGAAATAATTTATAAATGGGGCAGTGAGGTAGCAAAGTGGATAGAGGGCCAGATCTAGACAGGAAGACCTGAGTTCAAATGATATAAAACATTTACCAGTTGTGTGACCCCCGGGCAAATCACTTAATCTCTGCTGCCTCAGTTTTCCCATCTATGAAAAGGGAATCATTATAACACTTCCCTCCCAGGGTTATCATGATGGTTAAATGAGATAATAATTGTAAAGTACTTAGCATATATCTGGCACAGAATAACCTCTATATAAAAGTGAATTATTATTGTTATCACCATCTAATCAGATTATAAATAGATGGTTTCTCTCCTCAATTAAACTTAATTGGATGATGACAAAAATATGACAATTGTCCTGTAAACATTTTGACAAGGCATTGAAGGGTCAGACTCTTCCTGGCTCCAGCTTGGTGAATTGGATCAGTCAGTCAATAAACATTTGTGAAGTGCCTCCACTGTCCCAAGCACCTTGCCAAGCTGGGGATACAAAGAAAGGCTGAGGACAGTCCGGGCCTGGAGGGCCTGGAGAAATTCACAGTCTAATGGGAGAGACAAGGTGAGGATGGGAGAAGAAAAAAGAGTTGGTTCAACAAGTATTGCTTCAGGACCAGCTTGGTGGCTCTGTGCTAGGGACAAATAAAGAAACAATCTTTACTCTCTACAAAGTACTCGATTGGAAAGAGGGGAAGAGGGACTGCCACTCACCCTGCTCCATGAGCACCCATTCTGCTCAGCTGGACCATCCCCTGCAGGACTTCTGTGACCATGCTGGGTCCCTTGCCACCTCATGAAGGTCACCTTTTCAGGTGGCTTTTGCCCAGAGCAGATCACTCCTACAAAAGGTCCCAAGACCAAGACCTAGTCTCCTTTCCTTCCTGGCTTCCTTCCAGTGAGGAGGCAATACCAGCAACAACTGGACACTGGAGGCAGAGAGCCCCAACTGGGCTCTGGTCCTCCCTTCAATCAGCACCCCCATACCTTCTTCAACCCCTGCTCTTCATCCCATGCTCCCCTTTCCCTTGTGTCCAGGCCTTCCAAATTGAACTCTCTGATTGATTCACTGCACTAATATACTAGTCTACAGAAAAGGGTAACAGGTACTTCATACACTCCAAGACCTTCCCTCCTCTCCTGTTCACAGGACACACGTGTTCATTAATATAAAGTACTTCTAGGGGTAATAAATAGTAATTGTTTGGTCTTTCTATCATATTGCTTCAGCACTTGAAAAATCAATTATTTCATGGGTGTAGACAAATAACATGTAGAATAGTTCAAATAGTGGGCTTAAATTCTCTCCATCACATATGTATATATATATATATATATATATATAGAGAGAGAGAGAGAGAGAGAGAGATATTATATATATTTATATATATATATATATTTTTATATATATATATATAATATGCATTATATTATTAGGCATCTCTTCAAAATCTGCAGTCTAAGAATAATTACTCCTCCTCCAAATGCCTCAACTCTCTTCAAATGGTAGCTGTAAGGGTAGCCTTTTGAGTTCTGATCCATTTGCTTCACCCTCAGCATAAACCAGGAAGGCATGAACACAGTAAATATGTTCAGGGAACATGCAAATGAACTTGTAATGAATACAATTAGAGAAGGAAGATGGTTTAATGATTTGTCCATTGTCATCTAATTGATTTTTTTTAGGGTTTGTTTTTTTTTACAAGGCAATGGGGTTAAGCGGCTTGCCCAAAGCCACACAGCTAGGTAATTATTAAGTGTCTGAGGCCGGATTTGAACTCAGTAACTCCTGACTCCAGGGCCGGTGCTTTATCCACTGCGCCACCTAGCCGCCCCCCCCTTTTTTTAGGGTTTTTTTAAAATTTTTATTAAAGATATTATTTGAGTTTTACAGTTTTCCCCCAATCTTGCCTCCCTCCCCCCACCCCCACCCCACAGATAGCACTCCGTCAGTCTTTTACTTTGTTTCCATGTTGTACCTCGATCCAAATTGGGTGTGATCAGAGAGAAATCATATCCTTAAAGAGAACAGAATTCTCACAGGTAACCAGATCAAACCATAAGACATCTGGGGTTTTTTTTTTCCGAATTAAAAGGAATAGTCCTTGTACTTTGTTCAAACTCCACAGCTCCTTATCTGGATACAGATGGCATTCTCCTTTGCAGACAGCCAAAAATTGTTCCCAATTGTTGCGCTGATGGAATGAGCAAGTCCTTCAAGGTTGAACATCACTCCCATGTTGCTGTTAGGGTGTACAGTGTTTTTCTGGTTCTGCTCATCTCACTCAGCATTAGTTCATGCAAATCCCTCCAGGTTTTAGGGTTTTTTTTTTTTAACAACATCTAATTGATTTTTGTGGACAGACTGTCTTATTGACTTAGCTAAGCACTGAGTGGTGCTTACTTCTTTGTTGAGAATTTATTTAATTTCCTCTTGATTGATCTTCCAAGAATTTCTCTCTGTCAGCTATTATATCAAATAACTGTGGCCGTTTACTTTTTATTCCTCTGCAAAATGTTTAAAACAGCAGTGAATTTACAGCTGGCATTTAAAATTTATAAAAAGCTTTAGGTAAATTATCTCCTTTGATACCCAATACTTAGGTATAGTTCTTCAGAGAAACAATCAGTAATCTTATTCTGCTCTGATACCTTAAGAGTAATCACAGCAAACTCATGGAATCTAATTTACTGAGCACTGATACATATCTGAAAACAATTAAACATTTCTATGTTTAAGGTTTTATTTGGTATGGAAAAGATAAATATGACTCTTGTTTTAAAATGACTATAATATTATTTTCAATTAGTGATTTAGGAAAGGAGGCGATACTATAATTTTGTCAGAGGTGAAATTTTCATTCCTTTTTAAAATCAGGACTATGCAATTGGACTACTATCAATTAATAAATTAGTTTGTCCTCTTTCTCCCACATTACCATAGGTGCATTTTTTTATTTTGTTTGCTTAAACATTTAAAATATTTACCAATATTTTACTTGGTAACCACATTTGTTATTTTTTAAGAGACAGCACCTTTGTTTGCAACAAGAAACTTGGAAGTGGCTGTGGGTTCAAAGTTGGTTTCTAGTTTAAAATCAAACAGATGTTAACAATTTTACCTATTCTCTTCATCTTTCTTGCACCTAAAAATAATACAGAGAGTTTCTATGACTGTTAAAAAAAAATCACCTAAATCAATTTCTGTCTATTGTTAACCCTAAAGGCAAAGTTTCCAGTTACTACTCTTAACATTAAGGACAAAACAAAAGACAGTGAGGCAGAGGAAAGAAAAAGAGTTAAAAAAAAAACTTTCCCATTTTCAAAATTTCTTACAACCTGCTATATTTTTCACATGCTACCAGAGAGGTGAATGAAATTCCCAGAGGGTCAAGTGCTAGGGATGGAAGAATACAGAAAAATTCATGAGATGCAATTTCCCACCCCCCCTTCCCACTTTGTCCTTGACTTTGGATTCACTAAAATATCAGAAAGATTAAAGAAATAAAGATAGATATATCTGGATTTTCATCCCCAGACAATCTATCCTTCTAACCAGATAAGGCTAGATAGAGAGATAGATATGTGGATGCATACACACATCTTCTCTCTCTCTCTCTCTCTCTCTCTCTATATATATATATATATATATATATATATATATATATATATATATATATATATATATTCATATCTAACTATGTAGGTTGTCTAAGAAAATGTTCAGATTAAAATTTCTCTCATTATTTCTTCTTGCATTTCTCAGGCCAGGGAACATGACCAGGTAGGGTTTGCCAGGACCCAAACCCATTCCTGGCTGCCTTCCCATTTTTCAGCTTCATCCTGTGTGCAAGATGAATCAATAATCATATAACCCATTCTTTCCTAAATGTAGTCAGGTGGCCTAGTGGATAGAATACTGGACCTCCAGTCAGGATGAACCTGAGCTCAAAACTAGCATCAGATACTCCCAAGTCATAAGACTCTGGACAAGTCCTTTAACTGTTATCTACTTCACTTTCCTTCTCTGTAAGTTGGGGGATAATAACAAAACTATCTCCCAGGATAGTTGTGAGAATAAAATGAGATAATGTTCATAAAGCACTTTGCTCCTAAATAACCACAAACACCCTAAAATAATTTTTTTGTAAAGTAATAGGAAAAAATGGCCAAAAAGGGGAAGGGAAGGAGGAACCTCTGTAAGCACATAATGACTAGGCCCAGCTATCAGGTTGGCAAAGATGACAGAAAAGGAAAATATGATTTGTTCTAAGTGGAAGAACTATCACAGTAAAGCACTAGTGGTAGGACTGTGAAGTGACACAATCATTTTGGAAAACAATTTGTAACTATAACCAAAATGTGACTAAACTGTGCGTATACATTGACACAATAATAATAATTAGCATTATATAGTGCTTTAAAGTTTGTAAAGGACTTTACAAATCTAATTTGATCCTAAAAACCCTGGGGAGTAGGAACCATCCAAATCTCCATTATACAGATGGGAAAACTGAGGTAAGTAGTATTGAAGTGACTAGATCAATGTCACATTACTAGTGCTTGGTTTTAGTAGGATTTGAACTCAGATCTTCCTGTCTCCGTGTCCAGTTCTTTCCACTCTGACACAATAGTATCACCACTAGGTTTATATCCCAAATAAATCAAAGGAAAAAGAAAAGGTGGTGAGGGGAAGAGAGAGCAAGTGAGCACTTTTTGCTGTAACAAAGATCCAGAAATACAGTGAGTCCTCATCAGTTGGGGAACAGTTTAAAAAAAATCATAGTATGGGGGCGTCTAGGTGGCGCACTGGATAAAGCACTGTCCTTGGAGTCAGAAGGACCTGAGTTCAAATCGGGCCTCTGACGCTTAATAATTACCTAGCTGTGTGGCCTTGGGCAAGCCACTTAACCCCACTTGCCTTGCAAAAACCTAAAAAACAAAAAAATCATAGTATGTGAATATAATGCAATATTATTATACAATAAAAAATGATAGGGGCGGCTAAGTGGCACAGTGGATAAAGCACCAGCCCTGGAGTCAGGAGTACCTGGGTTCAAATCCAATCTCAAACACTTAATAATTATCTGGTTGTGCAGCCTTGGGCAAGCCACTTAACCCCATTTGCCTTGGAAAAAAACTAAAAGAAAGAAAGAAAGAAAGACACAGAGAGAGAGAGAGAGAAATAGAGAAATGAATAAATAAATAAAGAAAGAAAGAAAGAATAAAAAATGATAAAAAGAATGGATTCAAAGAAACATTAGAAGATATATATTAACTGATGTACAATAAACAGAACCAGAATCTATAACAATTGCATTTTTTTTGTTTTGGGGGGGGGGGGGGGTTTGCAAGGCAATGGGGTTAAGTGGCTTGCCCAAGGCCATACAGCTAGGTAATTATTAAGTGTCTGAGGCCAGATTTGAAGTCAGGTACTCCTGACTCCAGGGCTGGTGCCCTATCCACTGTGCCACCTAGCTGCCCCAACAATTGCATTTTTGGAAAGGAATACAATTGAGAAAAACTCAAGAGCAACCCCAACTCTATAGGGCTGCTGAATCTCATTTCTAGGCAGTTAAGAAATGAATAAGAGGTACAAAATGAGTTATATACTTTTAGATATACCTGTGTGTGCATTTATGTTGTGACTGCACTTAATACAAAAGAGGGGACAGAGAACTACAGAAGAGATTGGGGAAGTTATCATCATGATACTAAAAATGACCCTCCAAGATGAGCAGAACCAGAAGAACATTGTATACCCTAACAGTGTTGATCAGCCCTACTGGACTTGCTCATTCCATCAATGCATTAACCAGGGACAATTTTAGGGGATCTGTGATACCATCTATATCCAGAGAACTGTGGAGTTTAAACAAAGTCCAAAGTCTATTACCTTCAATTTAAAAAAAAATGTCTCATCAAAAAAAAGTCTAATCTAAGGGAAATGAATGAATGAATATTTACAAAAATATAAATTGCCCAGGTTAAAGAGGAAATTAAGTATCTAAACAACCCTATCTCAGAAAAAGAAATTCAACAAGCCATTATTGAACTCCCTAAGAAAAAATCTCCAGGGCCAGATGGATTCACAAGTGAATTCTATCAAACCTTTAAGGAACAATTGGTTCAAATTCTATATAAACTCTTTGGCAAAATAGATGAAAACATAACTCTGCCTAACTCTTTCTATGACACCAATATGGTGCTGATATCTAAACCAGGAAGAGTCAAAACAGAAAAAGAAAATTATAGACCTATCTCCCTAATGCATATAGATGCAAAAATCTTAAATAAAATCTTAGCAAAGCAATTACAGCAAATTATCACTAGAATAATATGACCAAGCAGGATTTATCCCAGGAATGTAGGGTTGGTTCAATATTAGGAAAACTGTTAGTTTAATATCAATAACAAACCTATCAGAAATCATATGATTATATCGATAGATGCTGAAAAAGCCTTTGACCAAATACAGCACCCATTCCTACTAAAAACACTAGAGAGTGTAGGAATGAATGGATTATTCCTTAGAATGATAAGCAGTATCTATCTGAAACCATCAACAAACATTATATGCAATGGGGAGAGACTAGAGGCATTCCCAGTAAGATAAGAGGTGAAAGGGGGTGCCCATTATCACCACTACTATTCAATATCGTATTAGAAATGTTAGCTTCAGCAATAAGAGAAGAAAAAGAAATTGAAGGAATTAGAATTGGGAAGAAACAAAACTCACTCTTTGCAAATGACATGATGGTATACCTAGAGAATCCTAAAAAATCATCTAAAAAAACTACTACAAACAATTAGCAACTTTAGCAAAGTAGCAGGATATAAAATAAACTCATAAATCCTCAGCATTTCTATATGTTACTAGCAAGATACAGCAGCAAGGGCTAGAAAGAGAAATCCCATTCAAAGTAACTTTAGACAATATAAAATACTTGAGAATCTACCTGCCAAGGCAGACTCAGAAATTCTATGAAAACACTTCTCACACAAATAAAATCAGATTTAAATAACTAGGCAAATAACAACTTCTCATGGATAGGCCAAGCCAATAAAATAAAAATGGAAATTCTACCTAAATTAAACTACTTATTTAGTGCCCTATCAATCAAAATTCCAAAAAATTATTTTAATGAGTTGGAAAAAATTGTAAGTAATTTCATATGGGGAAATAAAAAGTCAAGAATCTTCGGGGATTTAATGAAAAAAAAGTGCAAAAGAAGACTTAGCCTTCCCAGATCTAAAATTATATTATAAAGCATCAATAATCAAAACTGTCTGGTATTGGCTAAGAAATAGAGTGGTGGACCAGTGGAATAGACTAGGTGCAATAGCAGGAAATGATTATGGTAATCTGCTATTTGATAAACCAAAAGAGTTCAGTTATTGGGATAAAAACTCTCTTTGATAAAAACTTTTGGGAAAATTGGAAGTTAGTATGGTAGAAACTTGGATTAGATCAACATCTCATACCCTACAACAAGATAAGAACAAAATGGGTACAGAATTTAGTAAAAAAAAAAAATATTATTAGCAAACTTGGAGATCAAGGAATAGTTTACCTGTCAGATCTATAGAAAGGGAAGCAGTTTATCACCAAGGAAGAGATGGAGAACATCATTAAAAACAAACTAGACAATCTTGATTACATTAAATTAAAAAGCTTTTGCACAGATAAAACCATTGTAACCAATATCAAAAGAAATGTAGCAAATTGGGAAACAATTTTTACAATTAATGTTTCTGACAAAGGACTCATTTCTAAAATATACAGAGAACTGAGTCAAATTTATTTAAAAAAAAGCCATTCCCCAACTGACAAATCGTCAAAAGATATACAGAGGTAATTTACAGATAAGGAAATCAAAATGATCCATAGTCATATGAAAAATTGCTCTAAATCATTACTGATTAGAGAAATGCAAATTAAAGCAGCTCTGAGCTACCATTTCACACCTCTGAGACTGGCCAATATGACCAGAAAGGACAATGATCAGTGTTGGAAGGGATGTGGGAAATCTGGGACACTGATACATCTTGGTGGAGCTGTGAACTCATCCAACCTTTCTGGAGAGCAATTTGGAATTATGTCCAAAGGGCAACAAAAATGTACATACTCTTCGATCCAGCAATACCACTACTGGGCCTATGCCCTGAAGAGATGATGAAAAAGGGTAAAAAATATCACTTGTACAAAAATATTCATAGCAACCCTTTTTGTGGTAGCAAAGAATTGGAAATTGAGTGAATGTCCTTCAATTGGGAAAACGGCTTAGCAAACTGTGGGATATGTATGTCATGGAACACTATTGTTCTATTAGAAACCAAGAGGGATGGGAATTCAGGGAAGCCTGGAGGGATTTGCATGAACTGATGCTGAGGGAGATGAGCAGAACCAGAAAAATATTGTACACCCTAACAGCAATGTGGGGTTGATGATCAACCTTGATGGACTTGCTCATTCCATCAGTGTGAAAATCAGGCACAATTTTGAGATATCTGTGATGGAGAACACCATCTGTATCCAGATAAAGAGCTGTGGAGTTTGAAAAAAGACCAAAGACTATTATCTTTATTTTTTTTTAAGTATTTTATCATGTAATTTTATTATCTCTTATATTTTATTTTTTTCCTTACAGATATTATTTCTCTCTCAACACATTCAATTTAAATCAATGTATAGCATGTAAAGACTATCAGACTGCCTTCTGTGGGGGGTCGGGGGAGGGAAGCGGGATTGGGGGAAATTGTAAAATTCAAAAAAACAGGAAAGGAGGGAGGGAGGGAGGAAGGAAGGAAAAAAAAAGAAAAAGAAAAAAGTATCTTATGTACTACATAATTTTGCTATCTCTAATGTTTTATTTTTCCCTAAGGATATGATTTCTCTCTCAAAACATTCAATTTCGATCAGTGTATACTATGGAAACAATGTAAAGACTATCAGACCACCTTCTGTGGGGGTGGGGGGGAGGAAGGGAGAGTGGAGTAAAGATTGTAAAATTCAAAACCTTACAAAAAATTTTAGGTAGAAACTATTGTATATAATTGGAAAACAAATTTTTTTTTTAAATGACCCTGGTACTTCCCACTTATGGCCAAAATTATAAGTAGGTGAGGAAGAGTCTGTCTGGCATAAATTGTGAATGAGTGGAATATTACCAGTAAAACCCTCACAGGGTTAATATTCCTAGTGAAGGCCTCTCAGGATTAAGAAATATTAAGAAAAACAAATTATTATCATCATTATTATTATTATTAGACTATTCCTAGAAAGACCTTGTGTTCCAAAAGAGAAACTAATGAGCCACCTGCTTTATGATAAGACTATTTTTACTAGACTTAGACATTAGTTCATTTTAGATAGTTATAGATATGAAGGTCATTGAAATCTTTTTTTTTGTATTCTCCACCATCTGCATGGTGAGGTAATATTTTATGAAAACCTTTCATTCTTTTCTTTGTTATTGGGGTAGATTTTCTAGAACAGAATGTAACCCTGAAAAACTCAGCCAATGAGTTGAAGGGGAGGGGGAAGATGCATTAGGTCATATAATCTCACTTGACTGTCCTTGATGTGAGATTGTGTCTGTCGTTTCTCAAGAAAAACAATTAAAACCTTCATTTTGCTCAGAATCAGTCTCTGAAGATTTTCTTAGTGGATTTTTATCCCTCAAATGAATACAGGAGGAACCAGAAGTCTTAAAGAGAGCTTTCCTCCTATCTGAAGAGCTAAAATCTAGGGGCGGCTAGGGGGCATAGTGGATAGAGCACCGGTCTTGGAGTCAGGAGTAACTGGGTTCAAATCCAGTCTCAGACCCTTAATAATTACCTAGCCATGTGGCCTTAGGCAAGCCACTTAACCCCATTGTCTTGCAAAAAAAAAAATCTTATAGACTGGATTGTTAAAATAAATAAATAAAGCAATAAAGCAAAAATAAACAAATAAAGGTATAGGCATTTTCTATTGAATGTCTCCTGGATTCAGAGGTTCCATTTTTGCTTTCAGCCTGCAAGAATCAGGAGGGATAAGGAGAGCACTTGCTGACAACTGAGCTACTCTTATTGACATAATCAGTCTGCTAACCCTGTGGACACCACCCAAGGTTGAGGTAACAGAGACTGTGGCTGCCTGCATCTACTAAGAATCCCAACTGTACATCTATGCAAAGAAAAAACACCAAACATGATAGTTACATCAGGGTCAAATGAAATGGATTTGACTGGCAAATATTCTAATAGTCTCCGTTATCTGATTAACATTCCAATAGATTTGTCTGGTTTCCTGCTGTGAACCAATAAGAATAAATTCTTCTTAAAGATAGGTGATCTATGAGAGACTTGCTCTTCTCAGAAGGACAATGATCAAAGACAATTGTAAAGGATTTGTTATGAAAAATACCATCCACATCTAGAGAAGGAACTATGGAGTCTGAATAAAGACCAAAGCATACAATTTTCCATTTTTTTAATTTGTTTTGTTTTTTTCCTTCTCATGCTTTTTCCCTTTTGTTCTAATTCTTTTTTTCACAACATGATTAATAAGGAAATATGTTTAAATTAGGCGTTCATGTATAACCTATATTAAATTACACCTGTTAAGGGGAGGGGGAAAGGAAAAGAGAGAAGAAGAAAATGTGGAACTCAAAATCCTAGCCCAAAAAATGAATGTTGAAAACTATCTTTGCATATAGTTGGAAAAATAAATAATTTTTTTAAAAAGAATGCCATTGTGAACCTTATAAAAATAACTTTTGTGAACCCTATTAGTAATTCACAAAAACCTTTGCATAGCATGATTTTATTACCAGTTAATGTCTGATAACAATTACTGAATTATTTGAAATATTTTCCATTCTCAGTGGGTGGGGGAAAGACAGAAAAGATAGAATTTGAAGCTGAAAATAAAAAAAAATAAAATAAAATAAAATTGAACTTAGATAACAAAAACAAGATTTCCAACATTGGCTGGCTATTTATCCTATCATATAGCATTTTTTTTATAAAGACAGTAGAAAATAAACCCCCTTTAGGTAAGAGAAAACAAAACTCATTGCTGGATTATGCTTAAGGCATTCATTCTTTTAATATTATATTACTTTGACATAATAATTTAAAAATACTTTCTAATTATGGCATTAACAGCTGCTAAACATATCAATTTTGAAATTAGTTTTAAAATGTAAACTGATAAATTAGTTTATGATGCATCCCTAACCAAGTTTGGCAGAATTACCTTATTTTCTATTCTCAAAATTTATGGCTTCCAGGGGAAAGAACTAGAAAAGAAAAATAGATCCTCTAAATTCATGCCCATGCCTTCATATCCAAGCTTTTAAAGAGCTTCTCATTCATAAGATAAAGCACTTTGATTTAACCCAAAGAAAATTACCTATTATTAGGAAGAATACAAACCTCAGGATTTAATTAACCTGTTCTATGAACAAAAGGACCTCTGACAGGAATTTAGTACCTCTCAGGCAATTCAATTGAATAAATTTACCTAGTATTAAAATGAGTTTTGTCTTTTGAAGGGAAGGGACAATTTATGTGTTCTACAATAATACCGTAATAAGAACAACTTATATCATTTATCTTTAGGTTAATGTGCAAGATATGTTTTTCTTATCCTCAAGGTCACTTTCAGTCCTAAAATCTTATAATCTAATGACCTGTTGTTACTGAAATTAAAAACAAAAAAAAAGTAATTAAGGCCTAGGCAAGCGCATGCTCTCTGTGCCAGGTGCATACAATTGACATTGCTGGGGTGGGGAGGATCAAAGATGTTCTCCATGCCCCCTCTCCTGTCTGGAAGTTAAAGAAAGAATGCCTAAGGGGTGAGTAGGTGGTGCAGTGGGTGGAGCACTGGCCCTGGAGTCAGGAGGACCTGTCTTCAAATATGGCCTCAGACACTTAATGATTACCTAGCTGTGTGGTCTTGAGAAAGTCATTTAACCCCATTGCCTTGCAAAAAACACTGTGGGGGGGGGGGGGGGGGAAGACTGCCTAGATCTCAAGTAAAACTAAAAACAGGCACCTGACCTCCCCACAGGACCTATACCACTCTTCTGACTTCGATGCTGCCCT
The DNA here is from genome assembly GCF_037893015.1 of Macrotis lagotis. Lineage (NCBI taxonomy): Eukaryota > Metazoa > Chordata > Mammalia > Peramelemorphia > Peramelidae > Macrotis > Macrotis lagotis. The sequence continues at coordinate 32,960,855 of NC_133660.1, forward strand.
GAACTGGACCTCAACCACCTCTCCTCAAGTGGAAACATTAAGGATTGAAGTTTGGGGGGGGGCACAGCTAGTGGCACAGCAGATAGCAGGCCCTTGTTTGTGTTTGGAGTCAGGAAGACTGATTTTACTCAGCTGTGGGACCCTAGGCAAGTCACTTAATCCTGCTTGCCTCAGTTTCCTCATCTGTAAACTGAGCTGGAGAAGAAATGGCCAACCACTCTGGTATCTTTGCCAAGGAAACCCTAAACAGGGTCAGGAAGCATCAGACATGACTGAAAATCAACTGAACCACAAAAAAGTTTCTAGAGTCAACCAACCATGCAGTGTGGTGGATTCCATCTTTCCCAAAAGCTTTTTTTTTTTAGGTTTTTTGCAAGGCAAATGGGGTTAAGTAGCTTGTCCAAGGCCATATACCTAGGTAATTACTAAGTGTCTGAGATCAGATTTGAACCCAGGTACTCCTGACTCCAGGGCCGGTGCTTTATCCACTGCGCCACCTAGCCGCCCCTCCCAAAAGTTTTTACAGTTACTCCAGACTAAAAATATCACCACAGAGTTGAACCTCCTCTAAAATCAAACAAAGAACTCAGGATCTGGAAAGCTGATTCCCTCCAGGCTTGAACAGACCATATAACTCATAGTATCAAAGAAAGCCAAAATATTTGGTCTTCATTGTTAAGAGAATCAATAAGCATTTGTGTAAGACACTATGATAGGGACATCAAGACCAAAATAAAAAAAAGAAGTAATCTTCTCTTATGGAGTTTATACTCTATCTGGTGAAATAACAGTTATACATTTCAGTTAACAAGGTAAATGCAAACTATTTTAGAAGTAATGTAAAGGCACTAAAAGTAGGGGAATAAGAAATAGGCAATGGCACCAGTGGATGATCCCTAAGCTGAAGTCTGAAGGGACCAAGAGAGCTCAGAAGCAGTCATGAGAAAGAAGTGACACAATAAAAATGAATCGGAGGGCAATTGCTAAGAAACCCAACAATGTAGCACAGATATCTTGAAGGCCACAAACCTACAAACTATACATTTTTTGTAACGAACAACATAAACACTCATTGGATGGCATAACCTCCCAAAAATAGTCATCTGGCCTGAAGAGACTAGGCATGCACACCACTCACTGTAAACTATTAGGCCCTTGCTGGTTTAGCTGCAAAGGTGAAAACTCACACTAGGTGAAAACTCCCCCAAAGCAGAGATGAAAAGCACTACCAAGGTTTCTCTCAGGAGTTCACACCTTCTTGAGGGCCTATATAAGGGCCCACCCTTTAATCTTGTAACCTTATTTCCAGCCAGAGGGTAGAGGAAAGAGCTTCAGTTAACCTTCCTAGGTTGACTAGCCTTGAAAAAAGAAGGTCTAGAAGCATGGATGTCAAAAACTTTTTCCAAAGCTTCAAAGAGGCTCTGACCTGTCCCATGTGCTTGGGTTATCTCACTGACCCGATGATTGTCAAATGTGGCCATACCTTCTGCAAAGAGTGTCTTCTCAGCTGCTGGAAGAAAACAGGCACCCCAATAAGCTGCCCAAATTGCAGTGAAATCATAGAATGTGGAGACTTTTTCTACAATAGGAAGCTGAAGAATCTGGTTATCATTGGCAAGATGCTTAGACCTCACTTCCTGCAGAACCTCAGGGACCTGACCACTTGTGACACACATGGGAAAGTAAAGATCTTGTTCTGTGAGGAGGACCACAGACCCTTGTGTGGACATTGCTTTGTAAACCCAGAGCACAAGGGGCACAAAGTCCTTCCTTTGGAAATGGCTGCTGGTCAGTGCATGGAGAAGCTCCAGGCAACATGGGAAAACTTAAAGGAAAAGAAGCAAAAATGTCAAATGGAATTGGAATGTGAGAAAATGAGAGAGGAACAGTGGGAGGTTGAGGGCCAGACTCTCAAAGAATTGGTTGAATCTGAATATGAGAAAATGCACCAGTTCTATTTGGAGGAAGAATGGTTAGAGTTGCAAAGGCTGGCCAAGGAAGCAAAAGACAACTTGGCAGTTGAGGACAAGGACAGACAGCCCCAGGAGATTCTGAATCTGCCAATGAACTCAGAGAAGCAGCCTATGGAAATGTTGAAGTTGGAAGGCCAGGCTACAAAATGGGCAGTTAAATCTGAATTTGAGAAAAAGCACCAATTCTTGTCTGAGGAAAAACAGCTACATTTGCAAAGAATGGACCAGGAATTGAAAGACAGCTTGGTAAAGTTTAAGGAGAACAAGGCAAAAATGACCCAACAGCTCCATAAGCTGCAAATGGCGATGTCAGAAATAGAGAATAATTTTGAGAAGCTTCCCATTGAAATTCTCCAGGATGCAAAAGGCATTTTGGAAAGGAATGAGGAGCTGCTTCTTCAAAACCCAGCAATTGCTTCACCCAGATGGACTACCTACTCCATCCCTGGCATGACAGAAATGTTGCTGACTTTCCACAGTGAGCTAACCCTGGATCCTGAAACTGCCAATCCTCATCTTGTCCTGACTGATAATTTGAAGAGTGTTGAATATGTTTCTGTCCCACAGGATGTGCCGGATAACCCTAAAAGATTTGATTTTGCTTTCTGTGTCTTGGCATCCCAGAGCTTCACCTCAGGGAAACACTATTGGGAAGTAGAGGTGGGGAATAAAACAGAGTGGGAAGTGGGCATCTGTAAAGAATCAATCAGCAGGAAGAGCACTCTCTCCAAGTTATCTGAGGATTCATTTACTCTTGTAGCCTTCCCATTTGGAAATTACTTTTGCCTCTGGTATTCCTATCACAACATTAATGTAAACCAACCTATTCATAAGGTGGGTGTTTTCCTTGATTATGAAAGAGGCCATATAGCATTTTACAATGCTGATGATGAAACTCTAATCTACAGTCCCCCAAATGTTGCTTTTCAAGGACCTCTTCGGCCTTGCTTCTCTCCCTGCTTTACAAAGGGGAAAAACTCCTCTGGTGCTCTAAGTATCTGCTCCAGGAGTAACTAACAGAATTCTATGAATGATGATAATTGCTAAAATGAGATTTTCAAATTCAAGCACTTAAAACCAACCCCTAAAATGACTTTTTATTCATTGGAATACATGTGGAATATATCAATAAAGTTATGTATCATATCTGCAAGGTTTTGAGTTTCACATTTTTTCTCCCTCCCCGTTCCCTCTTACAGAAAGCAAATAGAGGTTATACGTGTATAATCGTGTAAAATATAAATCTATCTTAATCATGTTGTGAAAGAAGAATCAAATCGAAATGGGAAAAAAATTAGAGAGAAAATAATACCTAAGAGGTGGCTAGGTGGCGTAGTGGATAAAGTACCTGCCCTGGAGTCAGGAGTACCTGAGTTCAAATTCCGTCTCAGACACTTAATGATTACCTAGCTGTGTGACCTTTGGCAAGCCACTTAACCCCATTTGCCTTGCAAAAACCTAAAAAAAAATAAATACCTAAAATAACTTAAAAATTGAAAAATAGTAAACTTTGGTCTGCATTTAAACTCCACAGTTTTCTCTGGATATGGATGCTATTTTCCATTCAAAGTCTTTTAGAATTGTCTTTGATTATTGAACTGCCGAATGACTATATCATTACCAAAATTCTATCTTATTTATACCAAGGAAAAAATTCATTGTGACCATAGGGGAAAAAAGGCTATTATTCTACCTCAGAGGAGAGATGATCAAGGCTTGAGATGATCATCAGATTATGGCCCTGTAGAGAGGAAGCAGACATGAAATATTGCATAACTCAAACCTGTAAGACTTGACAAATGGTTGCATGATGAGATAAGGGAGTGGAAAGAATCAAGGATGACACCAAAGTTATGATGGGATGCCCTCAACAGAAATAGAGAAGAGGGCTGGTTTGCCAGAGATGAGGAGGGAAAGATGATGGATTTCATTACAGATATGGTGAGATAGTTATCCAAAGTCTAATAAGCAATTGGTGATGTAGGAATGAAATTCAGAAGGGACTAGGACTGGATATATAAATCTGGGAGCCATCTATATGTAGAAATATTAAATCCAATAGTGCTAATTAAGTCACTAGGAGTGAAAAGAGCCCAAGACAGAGCCTTTGGGTACGTACATACATATATATATATATGGGATGTAGCATGGATAATGATTCCAAAAAAAAAGGTACTGAGAAGTGATGTAAGAGAAAAACTAAAACAGGGGGACAAAAGGTATCTAGCAGACTAGAGTGCTCAACAGTGTTTTATGCTATAGAAAAGGCCTGAGAAAGGGTCATTGAATTTGCAAATTAACAGGTGAATAGTTTGAGGGATTCATTCCACATCTTGGGAGAAACAAACCTGTTATGAGAGACTGATGACTTTGCCGCAAAGAGACCAAACTGAGTTTAGGATTCTAAGTAAGCTGTTTTCACTGATAATTTAGACAACAAACCAATCAACAGGATGTTGCAGCAAATGATATGAAAGTAAATCATTTCATAGGGAGAGGAAGGGGTAAAGAAAAAGGAGGATCAGTCAAGAAAGAAAAGGGGATTTTGGAATGCAAGTAGCAGAGTTCATTATCAGAATAAGAAAAACATTCCTAGTTCAACGGCCGGGGAAAGAAGGAAGAGAGGAGAAACTTAATAAATGCAGAAGCAAGCAATTTAGACAAAATTTTATCTATGGACAAGGAGTGATCGTTAGTGTTTGAGACCATTAGCTTTAGTGTCACAGTGAGTTTTCTCTTTTGCCAGGCAGCCACTGTAAGTGCCCGAGGGCGGATTTGAAGCCAGCCGCCCCGCACAGGGCTTTTTAGGCCTCTAACAATGGAAGCCATTCCTAGGCTGCGCTCACTCCGCTTACCGCGGCACCGGGACTTTTGGGACACCCTGGCCACTGAGACCCCCCTTTTCTGGGCTGCTCCGTCTTTGGGGGAGATGGCGAAGAAAGGAGGAAAGGGCTCGAGCCCCGCCTCCGACTCCCGCCGGCGGTTCCTGGGGGGCCATGTGCCCCGGGAGGGGGCTTTGGAGCGCCCCTCCTCATTCTCTCAAGCCTCAGCCCAGCCCCCACGACTGCCGGAAGTCCCTCCCCCTAGGGTTTCCCGTATGTAGGCGGCCGGCGCGAAGGCCTGGGCTTGACGTTTTCTCGGCCGGTCCGCGGCGTGGAGGCCCAGCAGGCGCGCGATCAAGGCTTGCGGCGCCAGGCCCCGCTCTCTTCCTTATTTGAGGCGGCGGGGGTCGGCAGAGGGCGCAGCTCCGCCCGAGGACCCCGGGCAGCCGCTCAGGCGCCTCCCGCTGATCGACAGCCAGGCGGCCCAATGGCGCGGAGGCACTGAGCGCGGAGAGGAAGTCTCCGCCCCCAAAGCCCCTCTTCCCGACGTGGCTGCGCGCGCTCGTGCTTCCCGCTGCTCCCGAGCGCGCCGGAACTTCGTAACGCTCAAGAGGACGTGGCCGGAGCTGGCGTCCAAACGGCAAGGCCTGCTGGGAACCGGAAGCGGAGCGGAGCGCTTCCGGACAGTCGCTTCCGGCGGCGCACGGTGGCCGGGAGCCGGTGTGGGCGCCGGAGCCGCTGCTGTCATGGTCGGGAAGGCGCGGAAGCGCGGGGTCGGGGCCCGCCGGGCGGCTCGGGCCCGCCAAGTGGAGGAGGAGGAGGAGGAAGAGCAGGGGCCGCCGCCCTCCCCGGGGGACCCCAGCTACTTCCAGGACCAGGTGGACGCCTTCCACGAGGAGCGGGCGCGCGCGGCCCTGGCAGCCTCGTGGAGTGACGGGGAGAGCGGGGCCGAGGACCCCGGGGAGGAGGAGGAGGTGCTAGGCCTGGACGTGGAGGAGGAGTCCGAGGAGGAGGAGGAGGAGGACGAGGAGGGGGACGAGGCCGAGGACGCGGGCAGCGTCGGGGGCAGCTCCCTGCTCAGCGATGCCGAGGACGCCGACCCCAGCCTGGCCTGGGGCCGCCGCAAGAGCCTCTACTACAGCTCGGACTCCGCGGCCTCCAAGGGCCGGGCCGCGCGGAGCCAGCAGGAGGCCGAGCAGGAGGAGCTCGACGAGGAGGAGGAGGCGCAGCGCATCCAGCGCCGCCTGGCCCAGGCCCTGCACGAGGACGACTCCGGCCTGAGCTGGGTGCGGGCCTTCGGCCGGAGCGCGGAGCGGCCGGCGCCCGCCGAGGCCCGCACCCGCGTGGCCACGGACCTGGGGCGCCTGCCGGTCAGGGAGAAGCTGAAGCTGCTGCGCCGGGAGGCCCCGGAGCTGCCCGAGCTGCTGCGGGACCTGAAGGCCAAGCTGGCCGAGCTGCGGGACGAGCTGGAGCCGCTGCTGCGGCTGGCGGAGCGCGGCCTGCTGCCCCCGGGCCGCGGCTGCCGCTACCTGCGCGCCAAGTACAGCCTCTACCTGCACTACTGCTCCAACGTCAGCTTCTACCTGGTGCTCAAGGCCCGGCGCGCCCCCGTGCGCGGCCACCCCGTCATCCAGAGGCTCGTCACCTACCGCACGCTCATCAACCGCCTGGCCGCGGTGGACCGCCGCCTGGCCCCCGACGTGCGCCGGCTGCTGGCGCGGGCCCGCGGCGGCGCCCAGAGGCCCCTGCCCGCCCCGGCCCCGGCCCCCCCGGGCCCCGCCGAGGACTCGGACTCGGACCAGGACCAGGACCAGGAGGCGGCTCGGGAGCACTACCGGGAGATGGAGGAGAGGCTGCGGTCCAAGAGGAAGAAGGAGGAGGAGGAGGAGGAGGAGGAGGCGGCGGCGGCGGCGGCTGAGCCAGAGCCCAGCGAGCCCAGCGCCAAGAGAGCCATCACCTACCAGATCGCCAAGAACAAGGGGCTGACCCCCCGGAGGAAGAAGATGGACCGGAACCCCCGCGTGAAGCACCGGGAGAAGTTCCGCCGAGCCAAGATCCGCCGGCGCGGCCAGGTCCCGCAGCCCCGCACCGAGGAGCGCAAGTATGGTGGGGAGCTGTCGGGCATCCGGGCCGGCCTGAAGAAGAGCATCAGGCTCCGCTAGCCGCCCGCCGGCCCCAGCCCGGCCGAGGCCTTCCCTTCTCTCAGGCTGGCTTCTCGGCAAAAAAGCACTTTCTGGTTTTAAGATTTGTTTTGTAGTTTCCGTTTGCAATTCTATGTAAAAGTTTGTTGCCGCAGGGCTTATAAGCCTTATATGGGCTTTGCACCTGGGAAGGAATGAAAGGTAATGAGACCTTGGTTTTTTTTTATTCATGGGAAAAGGGAGTTTTACCAGGTTTTCCCGTGTCTTGTCCCTGATTGGTTATTTATCTCACCCCTACAACAAAAAGTAAAACCTTTTGCTCAATTTTTGGCCATACCTAAAATTCCACCAGTTCACTTTCTTAGAATGTTGACTTTCTTCTCCAAGCATCCTACCTCTTAAACTACAGAGGAAGTTCACCTTTTTGCCAGATTTTCTTTTTCCGGAACCAGGATAGAATGAGGGTTCTTTGACTAGGGCGCTGCTGAAAACTTTGCCTACGTAATAGTTTGATCCGGGACTTTATTCTAAAAAAAGATTACAAAGAGGTAGGCCAGAGATGCTTTCATTTTGAAAACAAGTGATATAATTTATGAACTAGTTTTACAAGGCATTGGCTCAAAATTGAGAAACCTTCAAAAGATGTAGATTTTGCATTAAACTCATTTTGGGTTAAGTAAATGCTTAATGAATAGGAGAGAAGTACTGTTGCATCATAGGGATAAAGGAAGGAAAAGTTGAGAGCTTCCTGTTGGGTGGGGATTCCAACATGATTGAAATTTTCTATTATCCTGAATAACAGATGGAGAATAAATGATAATGGTTTCTAATGAATGTGGTCTGAGTTTCATTTGGAATGTTCAAAATGAGGTTGTTTTTTTAAAAAAAAGGGTTTAATCATTCTGATCTCTACTAATTTGCTTATTTTTAAGAATATGATTCTTGGTGCTTATCCTTCATTACCAAATACAAAAATACTAAGTGAATGTAATCAGTATGTAGTAAGAATAAGGGTTTAGGGAGAGGATCAAAAGATTTACAGTTTTTTAACTGCAAGGACCCATGAAGACTATTTGGACCAACCCGACCAACCATTCACTTTTGAGATGAGGAAACTGAGACCTAGAGAAATTAGGAGACATGCCTAATGGCAGAGATAGATACCAATTTGTGTCTCCTGTATTTAAATCTTTTTTTTTTTAATTTTATACTGGGTCTTCACTCAAGGTGGGATATGGGGTATTTGGGAGTTGGGCTATGAAAAAAGGGTATGCAGTAAGTTGAAATGAAGTTGGTTGTGTTAGAGTTCTTATCAAAGGACCTTGAAGAAGTATCCATGTACACCTGAAGAGCCATGAAGAAAAGAAGTACTCATTGTTAAGGTTTTAACAAGGTTAAAAAAAAATTACATTCAGGATCCAGTTCCATTCTTTAAATGAACTCATGACATTTCCTAGCATTAACTTAGTTCTTAGAACTTTGCTGGAATATAATCAGTATGCTGACCTGTCTGACTTAGGGTCACATTCCCCTGACCTCAGTTTTGTCATCCTCCTTAACTTCTGTGACCTTTATCTTCACTTCAACCATCTGCAGGTTTTGTAACTGCCAGGACCAGATTTTGTTTTCCTCCCTCTCTGATAATATTCTCTTCCTCTGCCTTATTCTTCCTAAATCTGTTCCTTAACCTCCCAATAACCTGCCATGCCCTACCTGTACTAACTCCTCTTTCAAACTGCTTCTGACTTCACTTTGTTCTTCTCTTAACCCTGTAGTTAAATCAGGAACATTGTCCATCTTTGGTTCTCTTGTCCCCGTTGTCCTACCATGCTCCACCCTGCCAGTCCTGTGTTTTGGGGGTACACAGTTGAGCCCTTGGTGCTACATGATAATCTTTTTATTACTAATTGATTTGCATTCTTCTCTATTATTCCAAACCTTAATTGTAAAGCCTCAAACACACTTTGTTTCTCCTTAGACATCAAAGCACTACTGGAAAAAAAAATCAACCATATGTCATAAGGTTCCCTTACCCATAAAAAATCTTTTACATCTTCACTCATCCCCTTTTACTTGTTATTGAGACAAAAGTGGTACTTCTAGCCAGGACAAATAGTTCTACTTATACTTCTCTGTATTCTCTCGTTGTCTATTTTTTCTGTGCTGGCTCTTTCTCAGTGTCAATAAATATAACTAGATCTCCCTCAACTTTTAAGCATTCTTTATCTTGGTCCTTAATAGTTTTTCAAGTTGTTCTAGATTTCCTTTTCACTGCCATTTTCCTAAAAAAATCTACAGTTACATATTTTCATCATTCTCACCCCTTCAATTTGACTTTGTAGCTCTCCAGGGTAAGCGATAAAAGTATCTGCTTTTTTTTTTTTGCACCTTGGTAAACTTTGAGCAGTCCCCCCATTTTCTTGGATACTCTCCCCTTCCCTGGCTTCTGCAGCTTCTGTCTTCCCATCTGTCACACTACATGGTCAGGCAGGCTCTTGGGCCGGGTTTTCAAACCCATCTACACACAAGGTTTGTTGCCTGTGCATTCTCTTCCCTTCTGATCTCTGCTCCCATGGGTCAAGCATCCTGTTTTTCCGTATATATTCCCAAACATCTATCTCCTGGACATCCTCTGGGTTTCTCAAGCTTTATCCAAAACATCCTTTTTTTACTTCAGTCGGGATTTCTATTGAGAGTACTATAGCATCCCAAGTACCCAGGTATATAATCAGCTCCCCAGTAAGCCTAGATTTTTTTGATTTTTTTTTTTTATTGTTCTATAAATGTATTTGTCATTTATACACATATATGGTTGAGTTTTCCTCAAGATTGTTTCTTTATCCTTCTGGAGCTTCTATGTTTCATATTTTCAGCCTTTTGAAATAGATTCAAATACTAAAGCCTGGCAAACACCTGGCCTTGAGCCATGGCCCTGGCTAATCTCATTAACTTTCCACCTGCTCCTTCTCAGAACCTTTACCAATTAGTGAATATAACTGATCACTGGCTCAAGATGCTGACTTCAGTCTACAAGTTAACTTGGCTCCCCTGCTTTGAGAGAGAGAGAGAGAGAGAGTCCACACCTAATACCCATTCTTTTTTTCCATTGCCCTAAAGTGATGATAGAGTCAAACTGAAATGCTGTTTCTTATGTCTATTTTCTCTTTTACCACATGTAACCATACTGTAGATTAGCAAGGATATTTATTTACAGAAATAAGCACAATATAAAATAATTAGAAGTGTTTGAACACTTTTCCTGTAACCCAGTCTAAACAGACAGTAGCTTGCTTTAGTTCTCTTGCCCTGTAGTTCAGCAGCCCTTTCTCCCTCTTTCCTCCTCACCTAGATGCACACTACTGGAGAATGCCAACTCACTTTAGTTCTAGGACGCCCCTGGAGGAGGTAGTCCTTGACTCTTGGCTCCCTTTCACACTGTACAGCAATGCATTGCTGAGGCTCACTCTTCCTTCTCTTCACATCTCAGCACCGTCTCCTCTTCATCACAGCTACATGAGGTCACTCCCCTCTTCAAGAACTTTCTTTTGCTCTCTTAGGAAAAACCTCAAGTCCGTGAAAGCAGTGGCACCCCCACCCCACAAGCAGGGGCCTCCTCCCCTTTCTACCTCAAGTCATACAGTTCCCTTGGACCCCCTTGGGTCTCTAAGCATGTCAGCTCTCTGAACTCCACTTGCCATCCCTTTCCAAACCTTTTCCTGTTTGCTTAAGATACCTCCCACTCCTGCAGGACCTTCCTTCCCTGACTCTTTTATCTTCCTACCAGACCTTGCTCCTTCCTCTATCCTGGTGGCAAATTAGAGAAAGTAAGACTGGCCTAGAGGAAGGAAGGTCCAAGTTCAAATCTGCACTAGCTATGTGAACCAGGGCAAGTTACTGAACCTACCTCAGTTTCCTTAATTGTAAATGTGGATAATAATAGCAACTACTCCCCTCATCCCCAGTTGTGCTTAGCATATAGGAGATCCTTAATAAATGCTACTTTGCTTTCCTTCCTAAGTTATTAGTCCTCTTTCCTACATTCATCTTGTAATACGTTTATTTTGTGTATATGATATACCTCCCCCTTATCAAAGTTCATCTTTATATCCCTAGAACTATTTTCCTTATTGATTCATCTTCCCTGTACTTCAAACCTATCCTGAGCCTATTCCCTAATCCACAATTCTACCTCTAATCCCTCCTCTGTTTTGTACTAATAGTCATTTGCCTTTCTCTGCCTTCCCAGGTATCCTCTAGTCATCTAATTCAACCTAGAGCATCGTCTCTTGAATCATTCAATCCTTTTTCTTGTGGCAATTCATCCCCAGCCATAGATAGCTCTCTCTTCTACTCACATGCTACTGAACAAAGCTGGTGAAAATCACATATCCTGAATCCTTGCTGCCACCAGGCAAGCCATTCTTCCCTTAAAAAACTGAATCCTACTTTTCTCATCAGCTATCAATTATACTGTTTCCCCTCCTTAATAAAACTCCCAGAAACCAGAGTTATGCTTATTACCTCCACTTTCTGTCATTTCTCAACTTTTTCTTTCTGACTTCTTTCTCATCAATAAACTGAAAATGCTTTCTCCCGAGTTAACAGTGATCAAGTTTTTTGCTTTTTTTTTTAAATCTTCTTGATTTGTTTCATTTTACTCTTCAGGCCATTCTTTCCTCTTAGGGGTGTTTTCCCTGGATTCATGACACCTTTCCTGGTTCTCCCACCTGTCAGTTCTCAGTTTCATCACTGGCTCTTCATCCATATGGTGACAACCATATCATGCTCTCTCATCAATTCTACCCATTCATTTAGTAATTGTAAGAGACAATGCATGAAAGAAAGTTCCATTGCAGAGTGAGTGAATATGCCTTTCTCTTCTCAATAACCACAAGAGACATTAGTTAACTTTTCTAAAATTCTATTCACATACTTCTTTTTTTCTTTTGATTAGATTTGTTTGAGAGGGGCACACTAATAATCCTCAGTTAATTAAAGTTTTGCTATTCACTTCTCCCTGCACTTGAACTAACTGTTTTCCTTTAAATACTGTGTTTACATATGTTAAGCATTGATAGATATGGTCACTATATTTCCATCCCATTTAATGTAGTTAACTTGTTTTTCTGTCTGTATTTGCTGTTTCCTTCTCTGAGATTCTAGTTGTCTCAAGGTTTGAGTTTTAGTTGCATGCCCAGTTCACCAATTTGTTCTTTCACCCTTTGGTTAATGAAAGTGTTGAGAGTTATAAATATTTCATTAAGGACTGCTTTGGCTGCTTCCCAAAAGTTTAGAATGTTGTTTCATCATAATAAATTTTCTTTAATGAAGTTAGCAACTTTTCATGATTTTCTTTGTTCAACCAATTGTTTAAGATTAAATTATGTTCCTGATGCTGAGCTAGATGAGTAGAACCAGAAAAATGTTGTACACAGTAACAGCAACATGAGGGTGATGATCAACCTTGATGGACTTGCTCATTCCATCAGTGCAACAATCAGGGACAATTTGGGGCTGTCTTTGATGGAGAATTCCATCTGTATCCAAAGAAAGAATTATGAACTTTGAATAAAGACCAAAGACTATTATTTTGAAATTAGAACAAAAAAACCCTTATCTTATTACATAATTTTGCTATCTGCTTTATTTTTCTTCCTTAACGATATGATTTCTCATCACATTCAACTGAGATCAATGTACACCCTGGAAACAATGTAAAGACTAACAGAATGCCTTCTGGGGGTATGGGGGGGAGGGAAGCAAGAATGTGGGAGGGAAATTGTAAAACTAAACAAAATCTTTCTTTAAAAAAATGTGTCAAATATCAGTACCTAGGTTTAAAAAAATGTATTTGGTGACTGATAAAATAAAACAATTAGGTGCCTGACAGGCACATGACAGTGGAGTTAATCTATCTTCCTGCAGAACAACTAACCTATACTAATTGTGTATTGTTTATTAAGTCATTTAATTTCTCTAGATCACCATTTCCTCCTCTGTAAAATTGGGGTTATCATTCTTATGCTACAGTTATTGTGAAGAAAGTGATTTGCAAACCTCAAAAAAAAAGATTAGGTTCCTTTTGATTTGAAAACCTTTATTTAAATATCCTTTAATATAATTTTAATTGTGACAGGTTATTAAAAGATGTGTCGGATTCTGTTTTTTTTTTTTAGGTTTTTGCAAGGCAAATGGGGTTAAGTAGCTTGCCCAAGGCCACACAGCTAGGTAATTATTGTCTGAGACTGGATTTGAATCCAGGTACTCCTGACTCCAGGGCCTGTGCTTTATCCACCCCTAAGGATGTGTCTAAGAGTTTTGCTTTTCCATGATTCTCCAGAAGTGACTATATTTCTCTTTTGGACCACTCTACCTTTGTGCATGTTTTTGCCTTTAGACTTCCTATAAGGGGGCGGCTAGGTGGCACAGTATTTATATATCCTGTATATATTGTAATATATTGTAGTATATATTGTAAACTGACATTTCTAGAAGACATTCTATTCGTATTTTGAAGAGATTCTAGACGTAAAGCATGTTTAGGTCCCCATTTAAGCATTGTCTTAAAAGAATTCTCCAAAATAAATCTCTGGACTAGAGCGATTCAGAGGAAGAAAAGCCCCTGACTCCTCCAGGGTCAGCTTCATACACACATGCAAATACCTCATCCCCTAGTCTTTTTAAAGTCGAGCTCCTTACTGGGTCTGTTGGGTTAAAGAAAACAATGAAGTATAATTGCCTCTCAGTATGGCATTGTATATATTGCCATTGCCTTCAATGCAGAGGGTGCTGCAGAATTACGTTAGATTCATTAGATTCACAGGATCTTTGGAACTCAGAAAAATGAATCTTTGTAGTTTTAGTTTAGTCTTTGGTTTTTCATCATTAAGAAAAGTTAGAACTTGGTTTTGGCCTAAATGTGGTGATTGGCACTTTAGTAACCACAAAGATAAATTGTAAAATCACACACATACACTCAAAAAAATTAAAGATTTACAAACTGGAAGTATGTTTTTATTAAGAAATAAGTGATAGAGCACCAGCCCTAGAGTCAGGAGGAGCTGAGTTCAAATCCCACATCAAATAAATTGCCTAGCTGTGTGACCTTGGGCAACTCACTTAACCCCATTGCCTTGCTTCCAAAATAATCTTTTTTAAATAAACATTTTATTTTTCCAATTACATTTTATGAAAGTTTTTCAACATCCACATGCATATTTTAAAATTACATAATTTTCATCCCACCACCCTCCCCTCACTGGTTAACATTATGCAAACATATTTTGATAAACATGTTTACAGATTAGTCATTTTTAGTATGAGAAATTAGGACTAATTGAAAGAGAAACATAAGAAATTTTTTAAAAAGTGAATGTAGTGGGGGCAGCTAGGTGGCACAGTGGACAGAGCACCAATCCTGGAGTCAGGAGGACCTGAGTTCCAAATCCTGCCTCAGACACTTAATTGCCTAGCTGGGTGACTTTTGGGCAAGTCACTTAACCCCATTGCTTTAAATAAATAATAAAATCAGAAAAGAATGTAGTATTCATCAGATTCTGAAGGGTTTGGTTTTTTTGTTTTGTTCCCAGGGTTGTCCTAGCTCTCTGAATTGCAGAGAGGAGCTGCATCCATCAAGGTTGATCATCTCACTATGTTGTTGTTGATGTATACCGTGTTCTCCTGGTTCTGCTCCCTTCATTCAGTATCACATCTTGTAATTCTTTCCAGGCTTCAGAGAAGCATAAAATAAAGATTCTTAAAAGATCTCAAGTGCCCCTAATGCCATATAAAGAGACCCATAAATTCTTTGAGCACAGCCATAAGCAAAGGAAATCTGTACAGATCCATCATGCATTTCAGTTAACTGTATTAACCTGCTTGTAAAGAGACTAGGTGAGAAGCAATGTAAAATAAATTTATAAAAGGAGTAAAGCTTTGGAATGGATCCTGAATGGGTTGGGGGGAAGGGAGAAAAGCAAAGGAGTCATTTCCATTGTAAGTCAGAGGTCTTTCCAGGTCAGAAGAAAAGAAAGGGATGCAAGTCCTTCAGCCAAGCTATTTTTCCTGCCAGTGGGCAAGGTACAGAATGAGGTGTACCCTGATCTAATTCCAACATACACTTGAATAATGAACTGCTTCTTAGCCCATAGGGACAATAATATGGTCAAATTCATGGTTAATTAAAAGGAATTCTGCTTTTGTTACATGCCAGAAAAAAAATGTCTAGGGATGCTTCTGGCAAACCTATTGCTGATTTCTCTTTAGAGGAAATATTGGTTTTATTGTAATTTAGAAAACACATGTAGTATGAATTTAAAATGAAAAGCTTTAACCTTATTTAGAATGGGCTGAATTAACACCCCTGTTTTAATTCTCTTCTTCTCTGAGCTATTGTGAGATGGGCAGGTTAGAATGAGGAGTAGGGCATCTGAGATGCCATCCTCCTGGTTTTTGCCTCCTGCCTTTAGCTTGTCCTTTTGATTTTACTAATTTTCATGGTCCTGTGGGTAATTTCCATGTACAATTTAACTCCCAGATGTATTTTTCTTGCCCTGACCATCTCCAAATCACAGAATCAGAAGAGGCTGCAAGAGGCCATGTGGTCCAACTGGTAGCTGAATTAAGAGTTCCCTAGTCTATACTACACTAGGCTCCTTTGCTTTGATTTCCTGTAGGAAAGTAACTCCAACCCACTTTGTCCAAAACTGAGTATCTTTGACAGAAAACCTGCTTTTCTTCCTCACTTCTTTATTTCTGTAAGTGGCCCCATCATTCATTCAATCTCCTAAGTATCAGATATTTTCTATTTTCTGAGCCAAAACAGTTACCTTTTCCCACCCATTCTACTTCCACCATCTCTCTCATACACACTCCTCAGTGTTTCTTCTGCCATCCCCCCCCAATACAGGTCTGTTACTGTGTACAATGTTCTCCACTTTGCATCAGTTCATATAAGTGTTTGCAGGTTTCTCTGAGAGCATCCTACTTGTTTTTTCTTTGTAGCACAACAGTGTTCCATCAGAATCTCGTACCACAACTTCTTCAGCCATTACATTTGGTGGGTATTACTTCAATTTCTCTTAAAGTGACATCTTTGCCTTCAGATCTTAAAGTCCAAGTCTGGCTGACTTTCTTGCCCCATTATCCGATCAGTGACAAAGGATAAATAGACAGACAGATAAATTGACAGATAAGTGGAAGGGTAGATAGATGGACATAAAGACAGACTGACAGATGGTGGATGGATAAATGGACATAGATAAAAGAGCTTTCTTAAGTTTGGAGAAACCACTATACTTGTTAATGTGTATGCTTATCTGCACCCTGACTAATCATTTTCTCTGGTAAGAAGTAGGTAATTCAGGTTATATATTTATTTCTCTGTAGAATTTTTTTTGGTAAATTCTTTAGAAAAGACTATATAGAAAAAAGGATGGCATTTCTTAAGACAGGGTCATGGAAACTTTTTCCAGTTTTCTGTTAGGTCCTTACTTAAGTCATTAAACAGCTTTTTGCTTAGTTTAGGCTTCACTTATAGAGAAGCATGTTGTCACTACTGTCTCTCTCATTTTGTAACCCACTCCAGGTCATTTAACCTCTCCTAAATGAAAAAATTTCAGACATTTCAGAATGCTGTAAATATAATGCTATAAATAAATTCTTAACCAAACAAGGATAGAGGCAAATAAAAAAAAAGGATAGAATAGTTATTTACAATTAAACAAAACCTTGCTTTAGCAGGACAA
Source organism: Macrotis lagotis (assembly GCF_037893015.1). Lineage (NCBI taxonomy): Eukaryota > Metazoa > Chordata > Mammalia > Peramelemorphia > Peramelidae > Macrotis > Macrotis lagotis. The sequence goes on from NC_133660.1 coordinate 32,977,537, forward strand.
AGATAAGGGAAGATTATCTTTGTGTTGAGCATATGTGATATCTAAGATAGGCAACAAACACAAATAAGTCTAACAGTCATTCCCTATTAGATAATTGGTGAAAGGAAAGAAATAAACTTCTCAAAAGAATTGCTGACAACAAGTTACTGACAACAATCTAAAGTGCTCCAAATCACTATTAATAAGAGAAATACTCCTCAAATAATTGTGAGGAGTATTAAATCCTCACACCCATTAAACTGGCAAAGATGAAAAGAGATGGGAGTAATCCATGCTGGAGGCATGGTGGAGAGATGGGCAAACCTGTGCACCTTTGGTGGAACTACGAATTGGTTCAGCATGCTGAAAAGCAATTTGGAATAAGTGACAAAAATGTCCCTTTGATTCTGAGATCAGACTGCTGGGCATATACCCTTAGTAGGTCAAAGACAAGGAAAAAAACATATTCCAAAGATTTAAGCAACACTTTGTATAGCAGCAAATAACTGGAAACAAAATGCCCATTGATTGGGAAAAGACTAAAACAAGTTATGGTAAGTGATTGTAATCAAATATTACTATTCTATAAAATTCAGGAAAATATGCTACACTGTAGCTCAAAGAATATAAATGGAAAGAGCAACAATACAATCAAAATTGTACTTAGGCACTTAATACTGGACTGACTGAAGACCATCAAATGGCCCCAAAGAAGAGCACAGAACAACCCTCATGGTGCTTCTTTGCAAAGGTAGGGAGCTTGATGGATCTTTGGATGGATCGTTGGGTCTGGAGTCAGGAGGGTCTGAATTCAAATTTGGCCTCAGACACGTATTAGTTGTATGTCCCTGGACAAGTCACTTCACCCTGTTTGCCTCAGTTTTTTCATCTGTAAAATGAACTGGAGAAGGGAATGGCAAATCACTCTAGCAGAAAATCCCAAATATAGTCATGAGAAGTAGGACATGACTGAAATGACTCCACTACAAAATACATCTATATACATATTTATGTATATTATATTTTAATGAAGAATTATCCCCAAAGTAAATTTGTTTTTATGATTGATTTATTAAATACATACTCTTGGCAAGACAAGAAAATTATTAATACTCAAACTATGTGCTTTCAGATACTGGAATAATGTTGGTCACCTAAAATGTCTTGAAAATTAAAAACTTTATTGATTTTTTTTCTTTACCTTTCATGGTAGGGGTCATCTGGACTTTTCAATTGTACCTGTCAATCAGAAGAGCAAGCCAGGTCTGAATAAGAAATTTTGTTGGTCAGTATTCAGTTGTGTCAACTCTTCATGACCCGATTTGGAGTTTTCTTGGCAGAGATCCTGGAATGATGTACCATTTCCCCCTCCAGCTCATTTCATAGACAGGCAAACAGGGTGAGGTGACTTGCCCAGGGTCACACAACTAATAAATGTCTGAGGTTACATTTGAACTCGAGTCTTCCTGACTCCAGCCCCAGGCTGCATCTGTTGTATCAGCCAGTCATTGCTGCACCACTTAAACTTGGGCTTAGTGGGGAAAGGAGGGATGATCCAAAACAGGGTTCTGGAGATTGATGGAGCAAACTCAGTAACACCCTGGTGATTGAGAGGAGTTAGAGGCCTGGAGACTTTCCTTCTCTCCCACCTCAGTCTCTCTCCCTTCCCCCCTCTCCCCCTCCTCACTTACCCCTACATTAACTTTCCTTTGAAATCCTTAGAATTAGCTTCGTGACCCAGTGGATAGAGTGCTGGGCCAGGACTCAGGAATATCTGAGTTCAAATGTGAAAAGAATTTGCATATGAAATAACTTTTATTATATACAAGTTTTTTTTTACTATGAACAAGTTTGGGGGTTGTTTTTTTTTAAATATGGTAGTTCCAGTAGTTCCTTGCTTGACTGTATCCTCTTCCAAACTAACTTCTTATTTTTATCATTGATCCTTTTTCTTTTCTTCCTTTTTAAAGTATTATCACTATTCCCTCATCCCCCAAAAGAGAGATTAAAGATCTTTCTTGTAACTAATAAATATACTTATGCAAAACAAATCTATTCATTGGCTATTTCTAAAATGTATATCCCATTCCATACCTCTAGACCATCATGTCACAGTCAAAAAATGATATTTATCATAAATCTAGAGTCTTAATTGATCATTGTTGTAGTCAGTCTATAGATATTAGAGGTTTGTTTGATTAAAAACAATACAAAAAGTTTTGCCTATTGAGTAGCTGCAGGAAAAGGGACTCCACTTCCTCCTCTGATTTTTCCCTGGAGAAAGGCTTTACCAGGCTCTTCCAGTCAATCATGACCTATTCTCTAATAACTGCCTTTGGTTCCACCCCTCCAAATTGGGTCTTTGCAAGCATGGAAGGAACCAATGATGAAAGGCAGTGTGACCAACACAGCTTATTCTGGAGGTAACCATTAGTTTGCATTGGAGATGTCACACTAATATATATTTAAAAATATTAAAAAGATCATCTCTCACTAAACTCATGGATAGAATCTTGTTGATTTAGACCAAGGTTTTGAACTTTCTTCCCTTTATTTGTCCCTCTTACTTTGCCAGCTCTGATTTTGCAACTCCCTGAAACCCACCGATCAAAACAGTTATGATCTATCATGTCTAAACAAAGTCTAAACAAACTAAGAACAGGTAAACTCTGTAGTAAACACCTGCTCACTTAGGCAGAGAGAAGGGAATGTTGGTATTTAGTTGAAAAATTCTTTAGCAATAATGAATTCTATCCAATCACAAATACCGGTGCTTCTTCTTTCTTGGGGAGAAGCCTGCCAAGACAAGAGCTTCCATTCCAGCCTGAAGAATTTCATTACTAACATTACAATTTCTCTTTGTCAGAAACACAAAATTGCGCATTGACCATAGGTCTTAAGTCTTGAACAGTTTTCTCCTCTACAGGGATGTGGTCATTGTCCAAGGCTTTGTTCCCTCCTTCCTTTGTGTTTTCCAAGGTTTTTTCTTTTTAATTTATACCTTTAGGGGGGCAGTTAGAGCACCAGCCCTGGAGTCAGGAGGACCAGAGTTCAAATTCAACCTCAGACATATAAGGTTTACCTAGCTGTGTGACCTTGGGCAAATCACTTAACCCCATTGCCTTACAAAAAGAAACCAAAAAAATCTATACCTTTCATTTTTTCTTATGGAAGTTCAGAATTATAATTTTGAAACAATATTTGATTACAGCCCTTTATGGCTAGGTTTTTTTTATTTTTAACAAATTGCTTCTAGTGTGTGTGTGTGTGTGTGTGTGTGTGTGTGTGTGTGTGCCCGTTGGTTCATCCTTTCCTTCTTTCTTTGCTCTCTCTTTGTAATAAGTCTAATATGGGCCAAAGGACTTGCAAAATTTAGTGACTTTTTGGTATCGTTCCAAATTGCTTTTCAGATTACTTAGATCAATTCACAGGACCACTAACAATATCTTGGTATTCCTATCTTCCAGTGCCCCTCTATCAATTTTCATAAGCCGTTTTTCAGAGCTTTGCCAATCTGATGAGTGTGAAATGGAGCCTTAGAGTTGTTTTAATTTGCATCTGTGTTATTGTTAATTCTCTCCCATTCCCCCATTACCTCTTACTCAGGCTGGAAGGGCTTGCATAGATAGCCCAATGAAGCTATAAGCTATGCCAGACTGGGTTACCCAAGACGGACAAGTCATAATAAACAAAAGGGGATCCACTGGAAAAAGGACTGGCAAGTCATTCCGGTATTTTTGCCAGGAAAATCCCATGGCCGACACTAGAATGATAAAAGAGATGATGTTGGAGGCAGCTAGGTGGCACAATGGATAAAGCACTTGCCCTGGAGTCAGGAGGACCTGAGTTCAAATTGGACCTCACACTCTTAATAATTACCTAGCTGTGTGGCCTTGGGCAAGCCATTTAACCCCATTGCCTTGAAAAATCTAAAAAAAAAAATGAGTCCCAAGAGAATAGAGGCAAGGAGCAGTGACCAGTTGATATACACAATAAATAGATTGTAAATAATTATCCATGACTGTTTTGATTTGTTAAGATATTGCATGTCAAATGGTATTTTTCCTGTATATTTCTTGTGTAAAATATGCCAGTTATTTCAAACTGGTGGTATCCTGGTAAATCAGCTCTTTAAGGGAAAAAATATTTCAAACTTTAATCTGCCTCATTAAAATTTTCCGGTAGCTTTCTTATTTCTAGATAATTAACCAATAAACATCTATTAAATAATTATTTTGGGCCAGAGAGCTAAGTATACCAAAAAAGGCAAAATATAGTCCCTACCTTCAAGGAGTTTAAAAATCTATAAAGGGGGTTTACCATTCATTTAAAAAGGAGTTTAGGA